>NC_092157.1:3150677-3318177 GCF_045791955.1 Oncorhynchus clarkii lewisi
ATGGAGGAAAATAGAAGGCTGGAGGTTGAACTGTCCAACAAGGAGGAAAATAGAAGGCTGGAGGATGAACTGTCCAACATGGAGGAAAATAGAAGGCTGTTGGTTGAACTGTCCAACATGGAGGACAATAGAAGGCTGGAGGTTGAACTGTCCAACATGGAGGACAATAGAAGGCTGGAGGTTGAACTGTCCAACATGGAGGTCATGGAGGTCAATAGAAGGCTGGAGGTTGAACTGTCCAACATGGAGGTCATGGAGGTCAATAGAAGGCTGGTGGTTGAACTGTCCAACATGGAGGACAATAGAAGGCTGGTGGTTGAACTGTCCAACATGGAGGTCATGGAGGTCAATAGAAGGCTGTTGGTTGAACTGTCCAACATGGAGGACAATAGAAGGCTGGTGGTTGAACTGTCCAACATGGAGGTCATGGAGGTCAATAGAAGGCTGGAGGTTGAACTGTCCAACATGGAGGTCATGGAGGTCAATAGAAGGCTGGTGGTTGAACTGTCCAACATGGAGGAAAATAGAAGGCTGTTGGTTGAACTGTCAAACATGGAGGAAAATAGAAGGCTGGAGGATGAACTGTCCAACATGGAGGACAATAGAAGGCTGGAGGTTGAACCGTCCAACATGGAGGTCTTGGAGGTCAATAGAAGGCTGGAGGTTGAACCGTCCAACATGGAGGTCTTGGAGGTCAATAGAAGGCTGGAGGTTGAACTGTCCAACATGGAGGACAATAGAAGGCTGGTGGTTGAACTGTCCAACATGGAGGACAATAGAAGGCTGGTGGTTGAACTGTCCAACATGGAGGAAAATAGAAGGCTGGAGGTTGAACTGTCCAACATGGAGGTCATGGAGGTCAATAGAAGGCTGGAGGTTGAACTGTCCAACATGGAGGTCATGGAGGTCAATAGAAGGTTTGAGGTTGAACTGTCCAACATGGAGGACAATAGAAGGCTGGTTGTTGAACTGTCCAACATGGAGGACAATCGAAGGCTGGTGGTTGAACTGTCCAACATGGAGGACAATCGAAGGCTGGTTGTTGAACTGTCCAACATGGAGGACAATAGAAGGCTGGTTGTTGAACTGTCCAACATGGAGGACAATCGAAGGCTGGTTGTTGAACTGTCCAACATGGAGGTCATTGAGGTCAATAGAAGGCTGGAGGTTGAACTGTCCAACATGGAGGACAATAGAAGGCTGGTTGTTGAACTGTCGAACATGGAGGACAATAGAAGGCTGGTGGTTGAACCATCCAACATGGAAGTCTTGGAGGTCAATAGAAGGCTGTTGGTTGAACTGTCCAACATGGAGGACATGGAGGTCAATAGAAGGCTGGAGGTTGAACTGTCCAACATGGAGGAAAATAGAAGGCTGGAGGATGAACTGTCCAACATGGAGGTCTTGGAGGTCAATAGAAGGCTGGAGGTTGAACTGTCCAACATGGAGGAAAATAGAAGGCTGGAGGATGAACTGTCCAACATGGTGAAAATAGAAGGCTGTTGGTTGAACTGTCCAACATGGAGGACAATAGAAGGCTGGAGGTTGAACTGTCCAACATGGAGGACAATAGAAGGCTGGAGGTTGAACTGTCCAACATGGAGGTCATGGAGGTCAATAGAAGGCTGGAGGTTGAACTGTCCAACATGGAGGACAATAGAAGCCTGGAGGTTGAACTGTCCAATATGGAGGTCATGGAGGTCAATAGAAGGCTGGAGGTTGAACTGTCCAACATGGAGGTCTTGGAGGTCAATAGAAGGCTGTTGGTTGAACTGTCCAACATGGAGGACAATAGAAGGCTGGAGGTTGAACTGTCCAACATGGAGGTCATGGAGGTCAATAGAAGGCTGGTGGTTGAACTGTCCAACATGGAGGACAATAGAAGGCTGGAGGATGAACTGTCCAACATGGTGGAAAATAGAAGGCTGTTGGTTGAACTGTCCAACATGGAGGACAATAGAAGGCTGGAGGTTGAACTGTCCAACATGGAGGACAATAGAAGGCTGTTGGTTGAACTGTCCAACATGGAGGACAATAGAAGGCTGGAGGATGAACTGTCGAACATGGAGGACAATAGAAGGCTGTTGGTTGAACTGTCCAACATGGAGGAAAATAGAAGGCTGGAGGTTGAACTGTCCAACAAGGAGGAAAATAGAAGGCTGGAGGATGAACTGTCCAACATGGAGGAAAATAGAAGGCTGTTGGTTGAACTGTCCAACATGGAGGACAATAGAAGGCTGGAGGTTGAACTGTCCAACATGGAGGACAATAGAAGGCTGGAGGTTGAACTGTCCAACATGGAGGTCATGGAGGTCAATAGAAGGCTGGAGGTTGAACTGTCCAACATGGAGGTCATGGAGGTCAATAGAAGGCTGGTGGTTGAACTGTCCAACATGGAGGACAATAGAAGGCTGGTGGTTGAACTGTCCAACATGGAGGTCATGGAGGTCAATAGAAGGCTGGAGGTTGAACTGTCCAACATGGAGGTCATGGAGGTCAATAGAAGGCTGGTGGTTGAACTGTCCAACATGGAGGAAAATAGAAGGCTGTTGGTTGAACTGTCCAACATGGAGGAAAATAGAAGGCTGGAGGATGAACTGTCCAACATGGAGGACAATAGAAGGCTGGAGGTTGAACCGTCCAACATGGAGGTCTTGGAGGTCAATAGAAGGCTGGAGGTTGAACCGTCCAACATGGAGGTCTTGGAGGTCAATAGAAGGCTGGAGGTTGAACTGTCCAACATGGAGGACAATAGAAGGCTGGTGGTTGAACCGTCCAACATGGAGGACAATAGAAGGCTGGTGGTTGAACTGTCCAACATGGAGGAAAATAGAAGGCTGGAGGTTGAACTGTCCAACATGGAGGTCATGGAGGTCAATAGAATGCTGGAGGTTGAACTGTCCAACATGGAGGTCATGGAGGTCAATAGAAGGTTTGAGGTTGAACTGTCCAACATGGAGGACAATCGAAGGCTGGTGGTTGAACTGTCCAACATGGAGGACAATCGAAGGCTGGTTGTTGAACTGTCCAACATGGAGGACAATAGAAGGCTGGTTGTTGAACTGTCCAACATGGAGGACAATCGAAGGCTGGTTGTTGAACTGTCCAACATGGAGGTCATTGAGGTCAATAGAAGGCTGGAGGTTGAACTGTCCAACATGGAGGACAATAGAAGGCTGGTTGTTGAACTGTCGAACATGGAGGACAATAGAAGGCTGGTGGTTGAACCATCCAACATGGAAGTCTTGGAGGTCAATAGAAGGCTGTTGGTTGAACTGTCCAACATGGAGGACATGGAGGTCAATAGAAGGCTGGAGGTTGAACTGTCCAACATGGAGGAAAATAGAAGGCTGGAGGATGAACTGTCCAACATGGAGGTCTTGGAGGTCAATAGAAGGCTGGAGGTTGAACTGTCCAACATGGAGGAAAATAGAAGGCTGGAGGATGAACTGTCCAACATGGTGGAAAATAGAAGGCTGTTGGTTGAACTGTCCAACATGGAGGACAATAGAAGGCTGGAGGTTGAACTGTCCAACATGGAGGACAATAGAAGGCTGGAGGTTGAACTGTCCAACATGGAGGTCATGGAGGTCAATAGAAGGCTGGAGGTTGAACTGTCCAACATGGAGGACAATAGAAGCCTGGAGGTTGAACTGTCCAATATGGAGGTCATGGAGGTCAATAGAAGGCTGGAGGTTGAACTGTCCAACATGGAGGTCTTGGAGGTCAATAGAAGGCTGTTGGTTGAACTGTCCAACATGGAGGACAATAGAAGGCTGGAGGTTGAACTGTCCAACATGGAGGTCATGGAGGTCAATAGAAGGCTGGTGGTTGAACTGTCCAACATGGAGGACAATAGAAGGCTGGAGGATGAACTGTCCAACATGGTGGAAAATAGAAGGCTGTTGGTTGAACTGTCCAACATGGAGGACAATAGAAGGCTGGAGGTTGAACTGTCCAACATGGAGGACAATAGAAGGCTGGAGGTTGAACTGTCCAACATGGAGGTCATGGAGGTCAATAGAAGGCTGGAGGTTGAACTGTCCAACATGGAGGACAATAGAAGCCTGGAGGTTGAACTGTCCAATATGGAGGTCATGGAGGTCAATAGAAGGCTGGAGGTTGAACTGTCCAACATGGAGGTCTTGGAGGTCAATAGAAGGCTGTTGGTTGAACTGTCCAACATGGAGGACAATAGAAGGCTGGAGGTTGAACTGTCCAACATGGAGGTCATGGAGGTCAATAGAAGGCTGGTGGTTGAACTGTCCAACATGGAGGACAATAGAAGGCTGTTGGTTGAACTGTCCAACATGGAGGTCAATAGAAGGCTGGAGGTTGAACTGTCCAACATGGAGGTCATGGAGGTCAATAGAAGGCTGGTGGTTGAACCATCCAACATGGAGGACAATAGAAGGCTGGTGGTTGAACTGTCCAACATGGAGGACAATAGAAGGCTGGTGGTTGAACTGTCCAACATGGAGGACAATAGAAGGCTGGTGGTTGAACTGTCCAACATGGAGGACAATAGAAGGCTGGAGGTTGAACCGTCCAACATGGAGGTCTTGGAGGTCAATAGAAGGCTGGAGGTTGAACTGTCCAACATGGAGGTCTTGGACGTCAATAGAAGGCTGGAGGTTGAACCGTCCAACATGGAGGTCTTTGAGGTCAATAGAAGGCTGTTGGTTGAACTGTCCAACATGGAGGACAATAGAAGGCTGGAGGTTGAACTGTCCAACATGGAGGTCATGGAGGTCAATAGAAGGCTGGTGGTTGAACTGTCCAACATGGAGGACAATAGAAGGCTGTTGGTTGAACTGTCCAACATGGAGGTCAATAGAAGGCTGGAGGTTGAACTGTCCAACATGGAGGTCATGGAGGTCAATAGAAGGCTGGTGGTTGAACCATCCAACATGGAGGACAATAGAAGGCTGGTGGTTGAACTGTCCAACATGGAGGACAATAGAAGGCTGGTGGTTGAACTGTCCAACATGGAGGACAATAGAAGGCTGGTGGTTGAACTGTCCAACATGGAGGACAATAGAAGGCTGGAGGTTGAACCGTCCAACATGGAGGTCTTGGAGGTCAATAGAAGGCTGGAGGTTGAACTGTCCAACATGGAGGTCTTGGACGTCAATAGAAGGCTGGAGGTTGAACCGTCCAACATGGAGGTCTTTGAGGTCAATAGAAGGCTGGAGGACAATAGAAGGCTGGTGGTTGAACTGTCCAACATGGAGGACAATAGAAGGCTGGTGGTTGAACCGTCCAACATGGAGGACAATAGAAGGCTGGTGGTTGAACTGTCCAACATGGAGGAAAATAGAAGGCTGGAGGTTGAACTGTCCAACATGGAGGTCATGGAGGTCAATAGAAGGCTGGAGGTTGAACTGTCCAACATGGAGGACAATAGAAGGCTGGTTGTTGAACTGTCCAACATGGAGGACAATCGAAGGCTGGTTGTTGAACTGTCCAACATGGAGGACAATCGAAGGCTGGTTGTTGAACTGTCCAACATGGAGGACAATAGAAGGCTGGTTGTTGAACTGTCCAACATGGAGGACAATCAAAGGCTGGTTGTTGAACTGTCCAACATGGAGGTCATGGAGGTCAATAGAAGGCTGGAGGTTGAACTGTCCAACATGGAGGACAATAGAAGGCTGGTGGTTGAACTGTCGAACATGGAGGACAATAGAAGGCTGGTGGTTGAACTGTCGAACATGGAGGACAATAGAAGGCTGTTGGTTGAACTGTCCAACATGGAGGACATGGAGGTCAATAGAAGGCTGGAGGTTGAACTGTCCAACATGGAGGAAAATAGAAGGCTGGAGGATGAACTGTCCAACATGGAGGAAAATAGAAGGCTGGAGGATGAACTGTCCAACATGGAGGAAAATAGAAGGCTGTTGGTTGAACAATCCAACATGGAGGACAATAGAAGGCTGGAGGTTGAACTGTCCAACATGGAGGACATGGAGGTAAATAGAAGGCTGTTGGTTGAACTGTCCAACATGGAGGACATGGAGGTCAATTGAAGGCTGGAGGTTGAACTGTCCAACGTGGAGGACAATAGAAGGCTGGAGGTTGAACCGTCCAACATGGAGGACAATAGAAGGCTGGAGGACAACAGAAGGCTGGTGGTTGAACTGTCCAACATGGAGGACAATAGAAGGCTGGTGGTTGAACTGTCCAACATGGAGGACAATCGAAGGCTGGTGGTTGAACTGTCCAACATGGAGGACAATAGAAGGCTGGAGGTTGAACCGTCCAACATGGAGGTCTTGGAGGTCAATAGAAGGCTGGTGGTTGAACTGTCCAACATGGAGGTCAATAGAAGGCTGGAGGTTGAACTGTCCAACATGGAGGTCATGGAGGTCAATAGAAGGCTGGAGGTTGAACTGTCCAACGTGGAGGACAATAGAAGGCTGGAGGTTGAACTGTCCAACATGGAGGACAATAGAAGGCTGGAGGTTGAACTGTCCAACATGGAGGACAATAGAAGGCTGGTTGTTGAACTGTCCAACATGGAGGACAATCGAAGGCTGGTTGTTGAACTGTCCAACATGGAGGTCATGGAGGTCAATAGAAGGCTGGAGGTTGAACTGTCCAACATGGAGGACAATAGAAGGCTGGTGGTTGAACTGTCGAACATGGAGGACAATAGAAGGCTGGTGGTTGAACTGTCGAACATGGAGGACAATAGAAGGCTGGTGGTTGAACTGTCGAACATGGAGGACAATAGAAGGCTGGTGGTTGAACTGTCCAACATGGAGGACAATCGAAGGCTGGTTGTTGAACTGTCCAACATGGAGGACAATAGAAGGCTGGTTGTTGAACTGTCCAACATGGAGGACAATCGAAGGCTGGTTGTTGAACTGTCCAACATGGAGGTCATGGAGGTCAATAGAAGGCTGGAGGTTGAACTGTCCAACATGGAGGACAATAGAAGGCTGGTGGTTGAACTGTCGAACATGGAGGACAATTGAAGGCTGGTGGTTGAACTGTCGAACATGGAGGACAATAGAAGGCTGGTGGTTGAACCATCCAACATGGAAGTCTTGGAGGTCAATAGAAGGCTGTTGGTTGAACTGTCCAACATGGAGGACATGGAGGTCAATAGAAGGCTGGAGTTTGAACTGTCCAACATGGAGGAAAATAGAAGGCTGGAGGATGAACTGTCCAACATGGAGGTCATGGAGGTCAATAGAAGGCTGGAGGTTGAACTGTCCAACATGGAGGACAATAGAAGGCTGGAGGTTGAACTGTCCAACATGGAGGTCATGGAGGTCAATAGAAGGCTGGAGGTTGAACTGTCCAACATGGAGGACAATAGAAGGCTGGAGGATGAACTGTCCAACATGGAGGACATGGAGGTCAATTGAAGGCTGGAGGTTGAACTGTCCAACGTGGAGGACAATAGAAGGCTGGAGGACAATAGAAGGCTGGTGGTTGAACTGTCCAACATGGAGGACATGGAGGTCAATCGAAGGCTGGAGGTTTAACCGTCCAACATGGAGGACAATAGAAGGCTGGAGGACAATAGAAGGCTGGTGGTTGAACTGTCCAACATGGAGGACAATAGAAGGCTGGTGGTTGAACTGTCCAACATGGAGGACAATAGAAGGCTGGTGGTTGAACTGTCCAAAATGGAGGACAATAGAAGGCTGGAGGTTGAACTGTCCAACATGGAGGACAATAGAAGGCCAGTGATTGTTTTTCTAAATCAAAACGAAGATACATTTTTATTTTGTTCTCATCATAAAGAACACCTGTTGAAGATGCCTAAGATACTTAATATTGATGATTTACCTCCTGATTTACCTCTCAAAAAACTTGTTCCATGTTTAATACCCTCAAACACCAAGTTAGGTATACCTCATTTCACAATAGGCCTTCATCACTGTCAATCATCACCTTCTACCAGCGAAAAGTCCAAACTGCATCTGAATGCCAATCATTAGTTTCCTGGGAATTCAGATCTTCATGAATTATTGTTTTGTGAGCTAATTAGAGCAGCTGGTGTTAACAAACTGTATAGCCTTCCTGTTTATTGTCTCAATTCAAGCCTTCCTGTTTATTGTCTCAATCCAGGCCTTCCTGTTATTTGTCTCAATCCAGGCCTTCCTGTTTATTGTCTCAATCCAAGCCTTCCTGTTATTTGTCTCAATCCAGACCTTCCTGTTATTTGTCTCAATCCAGGCCTTCCTGTTTATTGTCTCAATCCAAGCCTTCCTGTTTATTGTCTCAATCCAGGCCTTCCTGTTTATTGTCTCAATCCAAGTCTTCCTGTTTATTGTCTCAATCCAAGTCTTCCTGTTTATTGTCTCAATCCAGGCCTTCCTGTTTATTGTCTCAATCCAAGCCTTCCTGTTATTTGTCTCAATCCAAGCCTTCCTGTTTATTGTCTCAATCCAAGCCTTCCTGTTTATTGTCTCAATCCAAGCCTTCCTGTTTATTGTCTCAATCCAAGCCTTCCTGTTTATTGTCTCAATCCAGGCCTTCCTGTTTATTGTCTCAATCCAAGCCTTCCTGTTTATTGTCTCAATCCAGCCTTCCTGTTTATTGTCTCAATCCAAGCCTTCCTGTTTATTGTCTCAATCCAAGCCTTCCTGTTTATTGTCTCAATCCAGGCCTTCCTGTTTATTGTCTCAATCCAGGCCTTCTTGTTTATTGTCTCAATCCAGGCCTTCCTGTTTATTGTCTCAATCCAGCCTTCCTGTTTATTGTCTCAATCCAGGCCTTCCTGTTTATTGTCTCAATCCAGCCTTCCTGTTTATTGTCTCAATCCAAGCCTTCCTGTTTATTGTCTCAATCCAGGCCTTCCTGTTTATTGTCTCAATCCAGGCCTTCCTGTTTATTGTCTCAATCCAGCCTTCCTGTTTACAGCCTTCCTGTTCATTGTCTCAATCCAGCCTTCCTGTTTACAGCCTTCCTGTTTATTGTCTCAATCCAGCCTTCCTGTTCATTGTCTCAATCCAGGCCTTCCTGTTTATTGTCTCAATCCAAGTCTTCCTGTTTATTGTCTCAATCCAAGCCTTCCTGTTTATTGTCTCAATCCAGCCTTCCTGTATATTGTCTCGAACACATTCGGCCTAGTGTTGCGGTTGAGAATTGTATTGGGACCATCTTAAAATCTCATAAGAAATAAGGTGGTGAACCAGTAAAGTTATACTGCTATTATACTTGGTGCAGTTATGTCAAATACTATTTAATCATTATGTGATCTTCCAAGACATTGATGGAGCTTTGATTTAAAATGACTAAACCAGCACCACGGTGAGGAGCGGCCGTGCTCCAGCGGTCTGCTACATCCAACCAGATAATTGAAGTGCACCTACCCTCATTATTTTTGTTGTTGCTTTGCACAACATTTGATAATACAGAAACTAGAGGCCACATGTGTGGCTGTTTTATGAAAATCTGGGGGAATATTTGGCCAAGGAAAAATGTCTGGTTGGTTTCAGGGAATGTAAAACAGTTAGGAAGGGAGACTTTTAAAACGGGTCTGAGTGAAGTAGCAGCAAATATGTTGAATGAGCCTCACAAGTTTGACAAAATGTTATTTTATCTGATATTTCAGTCTTGTACAGTTATTTACTTAGGCTACTTTTGTAACTTCTTGTTAATCATAACTGTCCTCCAAGTTTAGCTGGAATTTAGCCGGAGAGGATTTGAGAGTTGTGATTGGATGATGATAGGCCTATGACATTGGCATATGTTTTATCTTCACTTACTCATTGAAGTGTTTTCTTTATTTGTACTATTTGCTACATTGTAGAATAATAGTGAAGACATCAAAACTATGAAATTACACATATGGAATCATGTAGTAACCAAAAAAGTGTTAAACAAATCAAAATCTTCAAAGTAGCCACCCTTTGCTTTGATGAAAGCTTTGCACACTGTTGGCATTCTCTCAACCAAAATAATCTGGAATGTTTTCCAACAGTCTTAAAGGAGTTACCACATATTCTGAGCACTTGTTTCCTTCACTCTGCAATCCAACTCATCCCAAAGCATCTCAATTGGGTTGAAGTCGGTGATTGTAGAGGCCTGGTCATCTGATGCAGCACTCCATCACTCTCCTTCTTGGTCAAATAGCCCTTACACAGCCTGGAGGTGTGTTGGGTCATTGTCCTATTGAAAAACAAATGATAAACCCACGCACTGCAAACCAGATGGGATGGAGTTTCACTGCAGAATGCTGTGGTAGCCATGCTGGTTACATGTGGCTTGAATTCTAAATAAATCACTGACAATGTCACCGAAAAAGCACCCCCACACCATCACACCTCCTCCTCCATGCTTCAAGGTTGGAAACACACATCATGACCATCCGTTCACCTACTCTGCGTCTCACAAAGACACGACGGTTGGAACCAAAAACCTGAGATTTGGACTCATCAGACCAAATGACAGATTTCCACCGGTCTAATGTCCATTTCTCATGTTTCTTGGCCCAAACAAGTCTCTTATTCTTATTGGTGTCCTTTAGTAGTGGTTTCTTTCCTGCAGTTCGACCATGAAGGCCCGATTCACGAAGACTCCTCTGAACAGTTGATGTTGAGATGTGTCTGTTACTTGAACTCTGTGAAGCATTTATTTGGGCTGTAATTTCTGAGGCTGGTAACTCTAATGAACTTATCCTCTGCAACAGAGGTCACTCTGGGTCTTCCTTTCTTGTGGCATTCCTCAGGAGAGCCAGTTTCATCACAGCGCTTGATGGTTTTTGCGACTGCACTTGAAGAAACTTTCATGGTTCTTGAAATTTTCCGTATTGACCGACCTTCATGTCTTAAGTAGTGATGGTAGTAGTGATGGACTGTCATTTCTCTTTGCTCATTTGAACTGTTCTTGCCATAATATGGACTTTGTCTTTTACCAAATAGGACTATCTTCTGTATACCATCCCTACTTTGTCACAACGCAACTGATTGGCTCACACGCATTAAGAAGGAAACAAATTCCACAAATTAACTTTAAACAAGGCACACCTGTTAATTGAAATGCATTCCAGGTGACCACCTCATGAAGCAGGTTGAGAGTGTGCAACGCCGTCATCAAGGAAAATGGTGGCTTCTCACACTACTTATACATTTTTAGTTGTTTAACACTTTTGTGGCTATTACATTCTTCCATATGTGTTATTTTATAGTTGTGATGTCTTTACAAAAACCCTTGAATGTGTAGGTGTGTCCAAAACTTTTGACTGGTCCTGTATGCATTTTCCTAAGCACAACGTGACTTCACGGGACAGGTTGGAATGTCTGACTGAAATACAGGACAAATCAACATATTTTTTTTTTCTTCTAAATTAGTGGTGTTTGAATTTTTGGAAAAAAAAGGGTCAAAATGCAGGACTGTCAAATGGTCATCCTACTCCAAACCCATAGAAATCATTACCCAGTTGACTACTTTAAAATGGTGGAAGCCCTCAATGTCAATGTCAAACAGGTTATAGCCATCTAGAGTCCTCTGTCTATCTCTATGTAGCAATCAGAGCTGCAGACACCAGCCGTGCTACTCCACCCCAGGGCTGTTGTTACAGGGCTGGCACGGCCCTACGCGTCTGGGAAAACCACGTAGAGCTCGTCAGTGTGTGAATGAGGGGACGAGAGAGAAAGAGCTCTATTTTGATTTGAACCCCCCCAGCTCTAAGCCAGGTTTAGAACTGGGGAAGTACGGAGTTAGTTTAGCTGCTTTGTGATTCTTTTATTTGTGGTCAGTGTTTGTTGCGACCCACACTAAAACAGACAAAGTTTCGATTACGCGTTGGATTTCCGTCAGATCCCCAAGAGTCTGCAGGCATCACTCATTAATTCATATACATTTTTTTTTTTTTAAAAGGGATTCGTCTTTGTGCCGTGTCACAATTTGAACGCTTTTGTAACGGGGAAATACAATGAAACAATGAAATGATACTTAACTCCGTAACGTTCGGTATTCAGGATGATACAACGTTCAATGCTATGCTACTGAACTTGAAAAGAAAACATTTCTTCGGGTTTTTCAAGCCTCCCACTTAGCTGTTGATGTTTCAGAGAGACAGGATGGTGGGACTCTGCTCAGTTGGAAAAAAACAACAGGGGAGAAGAAGAAAAAAAAAGAACGGTCTGTGATGTCACACGTTTGCTTTCGTTGGCCGGAGGTTGAAAAAAGAAATTGTGACAGTTTAGAGAGGTTTACATTGGTCAGAAGCCCAGTCTCCAACTTCAAGTTGACCAGGCTACTGCTTCTCTAACATACAGCTGTTAAACCCTGTATCACTACAATATATAGTTACATAGCAGTTATTGTATAGTTCTCAGTGTGAGAAAACGCCAGCGGGAGCCAAGAGGTTTGTATTGCTGACAGTAAAGAAATACACCACTGCTGAGAACTATAACGTCAGGGATCCCACGCCATGTTCAACATTTACAACTCTGCTCTCATCCCATGTTGAACCAAACTGTACTATACTATACCATACACTATGCTATACTATACTACACTACACTATACCGTACTATACCAAACTGTACTATACTATACCATACACTATGCTACACTATACTACACTACACTATACCATACTATACCAAACTGTACTATACTATAATATACTATACTACACTATGCTATACTACACTACACTATACCGTACTATACCAAACTGTACTATACTATACCATACACTATGCTATACTATACTACAGTACACTATACTATACCAAACTGTACTATACTATACCATACACTATGCTATACTATACTACACTACACTATACCGTACTATACCAAACTGTACTATACTATACCATACACTATGCTATACTATACTACACTACACTATACCGTACTATACCAAACGACTATACTATACTATACTACACTATGCTATACTACACTACACTATACCGTACTATACCAAACTGTACTATACTATACCATACACTATGCTATACTATACTACACTACACTATACCATACTATACCAAACTGTACTATACTATACTATACTACACTACACTATGCTATACTACACTACACTATGCTATACTACACTATACTATACCGTACTATACCAAACGGTACTATACTATACCATACACTATGCTATGCTATACTATACTACACTATACCGTACTATACCGAACTGTACTATACTATACCATACTACACTATGCTATACTACACCACACTATACTACACTATACTGCACTATACTGTAATATATACTACACTATACAATATTATACTGCACTATAATATATCATACTATACTATACTACACTATACTATAATGTAATGTAATATACCATACTACACCATACTATAACACACCGCACTATACCACACTATACTGTGCTATACTATTCAATACTACACCATACTATATTATACGGTACAATACTACACCATACTACACTACACCGCACCACACTATACTGTGCTATACTGTGCTATACTACACTATACTATGCTAGACTGTACTATACCATACTATCCTATACTACACTATAATACACCACACTATACTGTACTATACTATACTACACTGCACTATGCTATACTGTACTATACCGCATTGTACTATACTATACTATGCTGCACTATACTATACTATACTATACTGTACTGTACTGTACAACCATGAACAATATATCACAGTTCTTTATCTATGACACCAACCACATTAAGTCAATAAATATCTGAATCCTGTACTTTAAGTTTGATACTTGTACATCATGCCCGCTGGGTACAGACGTCAGGTCTTCTACATGATGCCCGCTGGGTATAGACGTCAGGTCTTCTACATAATGCCCGCTGGGTACAGACGTCAGGTCTTCTACATGATGCCCGCTGGGTACAGACGTCAGGTCTTCTACATGATGCCCGCTGGGTACAGATGTCAGGTCTTCTACATGATGCCCGCTGGGTACAGACGTCAGGTCTTCTACATGATGCCCGTTGGGTACAGACGTCAGGTCTTCTACATGATGCCCGCGGGGTACAGATGTCAGGTCTTCTACATGATGCCCGCTGGGTACAGACGTCAGGTCTTCTACACGATGCCCGCTGGGTACAGACGTCAGGTCTTCTACACGATGCCCGCTGGGTACAGACGCCAGGTCTTCTACACGATGCCCGCTGGGTACAGACGTCAGGTCTTCTACACGATGCCCGCTGGGTACAGACGTCAGGTCTTCTATATGATGCCCGCTGGGTACAGACGTCAGGTCTTCTACATGATGCCGCTGGGTACAGATGTCAGGTCTTCTATATGATGCCCGCTGGGTACAGACGCCAGTTCTTCTATATGATGCCCGCTGGGTACAGACGTCAGGACTTCTACATGATGCCTGCTGGGTACAGACGTCAGGTCTTCTACATGATGCCCGCTGGGTACAGACGTCAGGTCTTCTATATGATGCCCGCTGGGTACAGACGTCAGGTCTTCTACATGATGCCCGCTGGGTACAGATGTCAGGTCTTCTATATGATGCCCGCTGGGTACAGACGCCAGTTCTTCTATATGATGCCCGCTGGGTACAGACGTCAGGTCTTCTACATGATGCCCGCTGGGTACAGACGTCAGGTCTTCTACACGATGCCCGCTGGGTACAGACGTCAGGTCTTCTATATGATGCCCGCTGGGTACAGACATCAGGTCTTCTACATGATGCCCGCTGGGTACAGACGTCAGGTCTTCTACATGATGCTCGCTGGGTACAGACGTCAGGTCTTCTATATGATGCCCGCTGGGTACAGAGGTCAGGTCTTCTATATGATGCCCGCTGGGTACATACGTCAGGTCTTCTACATGATGCCCGCTGGGTACAGACGTCAGGTCTTCTACACGATGCCCGCTGGGTACAGACGCCAGGTCTTCTACATGATGCCCGCTGGGTACAGACGTCAGGTCTTCTATATGATGCCCGCTGGGTACAGACGTCAGGTCTTCTACATGATGACCGCTGGGTACAGACGTCAGGTCTTCTACACAATGCCCGCTGGGTACAGACGCCAGGTCTTCTACATGATGCCCGCTGGGTACAGACGTCAGGTCTTCTACACGATGCCCGCTGGGTACAGACGTCAGGTCTTCTACACGATGCCCGCTGGGTACAGACGTCAGGTCTTCTACACGATGCCCGCTGGGTACAGACGTCAGGTCTTCTACACGATGCCCGCTGGGTACAGACGCCAGGTCTTCTACACGATGCCCGCTGGGTACAGACGTCAGGTCTTCTACACGATGCCCGCTGGGTACAGACGTCAGGTCTTCTACACGATGCCCGCTGGGTACAGACGTCAGGTCTTCTATATGATGCCCGCTGGGTACAGAGGTCAGGTCTTCTACATGATGCCCGCTGGGTACAGACGTCAGGTCTTCTACACGATGCCCGCTGGGTACAGACGTCAGGTCTTCTACACGATGCCCGCTGGGTACAGACGCCAGGTCTTCTACACGATGCCCGCTGGGTACAGACGTCAGGTCTTCTACACGATGCCCGCTGGGTACAGACGTCAGGTCTTCTACACGATGCCCGCTGGGTACAGACGTCAGGTCTTCTATATGATGCCCGCTGGGTACAGAGGTCAGGTCTTCTACATGATGCCCGCTGGGTACAGACGTCAGGTCTTCTACACGATGCCCGCTGGGTACAGACGTCAGGTCTTCTACACGATGCCCGCTGGGTACAGACGTCAGTTAAACATCTAGTTTTTATTTACATTTGATTGAGTTGTCAACTATTCGTTGGGAAATCAACAACAAAATGTTAACCATGTCACTGGGTTCAGGTTAAATCTTGGCTGAAAGAAAATCAGTTTTCCGCGTTGATTCAATGTCGTCACATCGATTTTCTTTTTTGAATTGACATGGAAACAACATTTATTCAACCATTTTGTGCCTAATGGGTGGATGTTTGTACCCTAAACCTACCCATTGGTAAAAACAAACGACTACACGTCCCCAAGACTTGACCCCTGGAGCCCCTTGCAGGACTGGTTGTGTTGCCATCATATGCTGTTGTCTCGATACAAGCCTGGTTCCTGTTTGGCCAGACACAACACTCACTGTGTGAAATCTAAGCTGACTTTCCCCTAACAGCAGTCTGGACAGGAACAAACCATACGGCCATTAAGACGAGATCAAGTGCAAATAACACATCACAAACGGGAAGCCATTGTAACCATGGTGCCGGGACAGGAACTCATGTAACATGTTATTGTTACACACAACTTCTTTTTTTGAATATATTTCAAAGTATCAAGTCCATTGTGGTTCGTTCATTTAAGAATGAAGAGGAAACTTATGTTACAGAGGAGCCTACTCAAAACTGTTGTTTAGAAGCCTCTGTGGTGGGTTCAAACATTATTTAGGGCCATAATGTATGCAAAAACATTATACCTTTAAACACTAAACAACCATTTTCCTGTGACAGTGTTTTAGAGTGTGGGAAACTCTGAGATGATCACCAGACAGACAGACAGACAGACAGTCAGACAGTCAGACAGTCAGACAGACAGACAGACAGACAGTCAGACAGACAGACAGACAGACAGTCAGTCAGACAGACAGACAGACAGACAGACAGACAGTCAGACAGACAGACAGACAGGAGGGTTCACCTCAGATTAAGGTGTGTCCCAACTGCCACCCTATTCCTTACGTAGTGCACTACCAGGCCCCATAGGGATCTGGTGAAAAGTAGTGCACTACGTAGTGCACTACCAGGGCCCATAGGGATCTGGTGAAAAGTAATGCACTACGTAGTGCACTACCAGGGCCCATAGGGATCTGGTGAAAAGTAGTGCACTTCGTAGGGAATAGGGTGGCATTTGAGCTGCTGTCTAAGTCCTCCAACCAGCCCGTCCTCTGGATCTATTTTGGACTTGCCACATTCCTTTAGCCCCCAGATATTCTCACCTATCTATAAGACATTTACAGCCATCTTTGATGCTGGGCCTTGTAAGACAGAACAGAGGCGTAACTATGGCTACAGGCAGACATTTCACAAGAGGTTCTGATGTCAGCTGAGAACGAGACACGCAAACATGGAAAAAATCCATCTAAAGTTGCAGCCGAAATGGTTTAGGATGTATCTTTATGACAAAAGGTAACAAAAAGTAGCACCTGAGATCTGAGAGACAGAAGAGCTGGGAAAAACACACCCAGGATAGATCCATTTTAGTGTGGTATGTAACAAGGCTTTTGTACTGTTTGTCTCCATAACACCATGTGGGGACATTAACACCATGTGGGGACATTAACACCATGTGGAGACATTAACACCATGTGGGGACATTAACACCAAGTGGAGACATTAACACCATGTGGAGACATTAACACCATGTGGAGACATTAACACCATGTGGGTATGGAGACATTAACACCATGTGGAGACATTAACACCATGTGGAGACATTAACACCATGTGGGTATGGAGACATTATAACCCTGTGGAGACATTAACACCATGTGGGGACATTAACACCATGTGGAGACATTAACACCATGTGGAGACATTAACACCATGTGGAGACATTAACACCATGTGGGGACATTAACACCATGTGGAGACATTAACACCATGTGGGGACATTAACACCATGTGGAGACATTAACACCATGTGGAGACATTAACACCATGTGGGTATGGAGACATTATAACCCTGTGGAGACATTAACACCATGTGGAGACATTAACACCATGTGGATATGGAGACATTAACACCATGTGGGGACATTAACACCATGTGGAGACATTAACACCATGTGGTTATGGGGACATTAACACCATGTGAGGACATCAACACCATGTGGAGACATTAACACCATGTGGTTATGGGGACATTAACACCATGTGGGGACATTAACACCATGTGGGGACATTAACACCATGTGGAGACATTAACACCATGTGGTTATGGGGACATTAACACCATGTGGGGACATTAACACCATGTGGAGACATTAACACCATGTGGTTATGGGGACATTAACACTACGCGGAGACATTAACACCATGTGGATATGGGGACATTAACACCATGTGGTTATGGGGACATTAACACCATGTGGAGACATTAACACCATGTGGTTATGGGGACATTAACACCATGTGGAGACATTAACACCATGTGGATATCGAGACATTAACACCATGTGGAGACATTAACACCATGTGGGGACATTAACACCATGTGGGGACATTAACACCATGTGGAGACATTAACACCATGTGGGTATGGGGACATTAACACCATGTGGTTATGGGGACATTAACACTACGCGGAGACATTAACACCATGTGGGTATGGAGACATTAACACCATGTGGTTATGGGGACATTAACACCATGTGGAGACATTAACACCATGTGGACGCATTAACACCATGTGGGGACATTAACACCATGTGGAGACATTAACACCATGTGGGTATGGGGACATTAACACCATGTGGTTATGGGGACATTAACACTACGCGGAGCCATTAACACCATGTAGGTATGGAGACATTAACACCATGTGGTTATGGGGACATTAACACCATGTGGTTATGGGGACATTAACACCATGTGGGGACATTAACACTACGCGGAGACATTAACCCCATGTGGGTATGGAGACATTAACACCATGTGGTTATGGGGACATTAACACCATGTGGTTATGGGGACATTAACACCATGTGGAGACATTAACACCATGTGGAGACATTAACACCATGTGGATATGGGGACATTAACACCATGTGGATATGGGGACATTAACACCATGTGGTTATGGGGACATTAACACTACGCGGAGACATTAACACCATGTGGGGACATTAACACTACGCGGAGACATTAACACCATGTGTTTTGTGTTAGACTCGTGATTCTGTTGATATGTGTTCCCTGTGCTACAGTAACAGGTGCACAGTCTGCCCTGCTGCCGGTGTATATTTGTTTAGTAAAGCTTTCTCCTTGTCTCTTGTATGAAAATAAATCCGTAACTGTAGTGTGTGTAAAATACTGTAGTCATCAGAGTCGCCTCCCTTCCCCCATGCTCTGGAGGTGTGGATGACTGCTGCTGAGCTGCAATGCTGGTGGGGAGTTACGGTCGGCTGGCTAGCTGGCTTTGTGGCTAGTTGGCTATGTGGCTAGCTGGCTATGTGTCTAGCTGGCTTTGTGGCTAGTTGGCTATGTGGCTAGTTGGCTTTGTGGCTAGCTGGCTTTGTGGCTAGTTGGCTATGTGGCTAGCTGGCTATGTGGCTAGTTGGCTTTGTGGCTAGCTGGCTTTGTGGCTAGTTGGCTATGTGGCTAGCTGGCTATGTGGCTAGCTGGCTAGCTGGCTATGTGGCTAGCTGGCTATGTAGCTAGCTGGCTATGTGGCTAGCTGGCTAGCTGGCTATGTGGCTAGCTGGCTAAGTGGCTAGCTGACTTTGTGGCTAGCTGGCTATGTGGCTAGCTGGCTATGTGGGCCTGGGTTTGGGAATGCTGGGCCTGGGTTTGGGGAGGCTGGCCTGAGTTTAGGGAGGCGGGGCCTGAGTTTGAGGAGGCTGGGCCTGGGTTCGAGGAGGCTGGGCCTGGGTTTGGGGAGGCCGGGCCTGGGAAGGCCGGGCCTGGGTTTGGGGAGGCTGGACCGGGTTTGGGGATGCTGGGCCTGGGTTTGTGGAGCCTGAGTTTATTGTTCTGTAGTGTAGTGCTGTTTACTGTAGTGTTCTGTAGGGTAGTGTTGTGTTGTGTATTGTAGTGTAGTGTACTGTAGTGTATTGTTCTGTAGTGTGGTGTATTGTACTGTAGTGCAGTGTACTGTAGTGTAGAGTAGTGTTGTTTACTGTGGTGTAGTGTAGTGTACTGTAGTGTACTGTATTGTAGAGTAGTGTTGTTTACTGTGGTGTAGTGTACTGTAGTGTAGTGTACTGTAGTGTAGAGTAGTGTTGTTTACTGTGGTGTAGTGTAGAGTAGTGTAGTGTATTATTCTGTAGTGTATTGTTCTGTAGTGCCGTGTATTGTAGCGTAGGGTCGTGTAGTGTAGTGTAGAGTTGTGTATTGTTGTGTAGTGTACTGTAGTGTAGTGTATTGTTCTGTAGTGTATTGTTCTGTAGTGTTGTGTAGTGTACTGTAGTGTAGTGTAGTGTAGGGTAGTGTAGAGTAGTGTAGTGTAGGGTAATGTAGTGCAGTGTAGTGTGGTGTAGGGTAGGGTAGTTTACTGTAGTGTAGAGTAGTGTAGTGTAGGGTAATGTAGTGTGGTGTAGGGTAGGGTAGTGTTGGGTAGGTTAGTGTATTGTATTGTTCTGTAGTGTAGTGTATTGTAGGGTAGTGTATTGTAGGGTAGTGTATTGTTTTGTAGTGTATTGTTCTGTAGTGTTGTGTAGTGTACTATAGTGTAGTGTAGTGTAGGGTAGGGTGGTGTTGGATAGGTTAGTGTATTGTATTGTTCTGTAGTGTAGTGTATCGTAGGGTAGTGTATTGTTCTGTAGTGTAGTGTAGTGTAGAGTAGTGTGGGGTAGTGTAGGGTAGTGTAGTGTAGTGTAGGATAGGGTAGTGTACAGTAGTGTAGAGTAGTGTAGTGTAGGGTAGTGTAGGGTAATTTAGTGTATTGTTCTGTAGTGTATTGTTCTATATTGCCGTGAAGTGTAGTGTATTGTAGTGTAGTGTACTGTAGTGTAGTGTGGTGTCCTCTACTGTAGTGCAGTGTAGTTTATTGTTCTGTGGTGTAACGTTCTGTAGTGTAGTGTAGTGTAGTGTAGTTTACTTTAGTGTAGGGTAGGGTAGGGTAGGGGAGGGTAGGGTAGTGTAGAGTACTGTAGTGTGTGTTCTGTAGTGTCGTGTAGTGTAGGGTAGGGTTGTGTAGGGTAGGCTAGTGTAGTGTAGTGTTGTGTATTGTAGTGTATTGTAATGTGGTGTAGGGGAGTGTAGTGTAAGGTAGGGTAATGTAGTGCAGTGCAGTTTACTGCACGGTAGGGTAGTGTAGGGTAGGGTAGTGCAGTGCTGTGCAGTGCAGTGTATTGTAGTGTAGTGTATTGTTCTGTAGTGTAGTGTAGTGTAGTGTATTGCTCTGTTATGTAGTGTATTTTTCTGTAGTGTAGTGTAGAGTAGTGTAGTGTTGTGTTGTGTATTGTAGTGTATTTTTCTGTAGTGTAGTGTAGTGTAGAGTAGTGAGGTTTAGTGTATTGTTCTTTAGTGTAGTGTATTTTTCTGTAGTGTAGTTTACTGCACGGTAGGGTAGTGTAGGGTAGGGTAGGGTAGTGCAGTGCAGTGTATTGTAGTGTAGTGTATTGTTCTGTAGAGTAGTGTAGTGTAGTGTACTATAGTGTTGTCATGACGTTGGCCTGGGGGTAGGTTTATGACAGTCATAAATACCTCTTCCCCCCTTTTTCCTCTCTCTACCCAACTGATGTTACATTTGCAAAACCCTTTGGTTAACATAGAGATTCTGGGAACATCAGAAGGTGGGGGGAAATTAACTATATTCTGGTAATCTGACCAATTTAACATAGAGTAGTGTAGAGTAGTGTAGAGTAGTGTAGTGTAGTGTAGTGTAGTGTAGTGTAGAGTAGTGTAGTGTAGTGTAGTGTAGAGTAGTGTAGAGTAGTGTAGTGTAGTGTAGAGTAGTGTAGTGTAGTGTAGTGTAGAGATGTCACGTTCTGACCTTAGTTCCTTTGTTTTGTCTTTATTTTAATATGGTCAGGGCGTGAGTTGGGGTGGGCAGTCTATGTTTGTTTTTCTATGTTGGTTTCTGTTTTGGCCTAGTATGGTTCTCAATCAGAGGCAGGTGTCGTTAGTTGTCTCTGATTGAGAATCATACTTAGGTAGCCTTTTTCCACCTGTGCTTCGTGGGTGTTTATTTTCTGTCTGTGTGTATGTCGCCAGACAGGACTGTTTCGGTTTTCGTTCGTTCACTTTATTGTTTTTTGTATTTCAGTGTTCAGTTTTGATTCATTAAATATTACATAATGAACACTTACCACCCTGCAAATTGGTCCTCCGATCCTTCTCGCTACTCCTCCTCAGAAGAGGAGGACGAGATCCGTTACAAGAGTAGTGTAGTGTAGTGTACTATAGTGTAGTTTAGTGTATTTTTCTGTAGTGTAGTGTAGAGTAGTGTAGTGTACTATAGTGTAGTGTGTACTATAGTGTGTACTATAGTGTAGTGTGTACTATAGTGTGTACTATAGTGTAGTGTGTACTATAGTGTAGTGTGTACTATAGTGTAGTGTGTACTATAGTGTAGTGTGTACTATAGTGTAGGGTAGTGTATTTTTCTGTAGCATTTTATTTTAATTTTACCTTTATTTTACTAGGCAAGTCAGTTAAGAACAAATTCTTATTTTCAATGACGGCCTAGAAACAGTGCGTTAACTGCCTGTTCAGGGGCAGAACGACAGATTTGTACCTTGTCAGCTCGGGGGTTTGAACTTGCAACCTTCCGGTTACGAGTCCAACGCTCTAACCACTAGGCTACCCTGCCGCCCCGGGTAGTGTAGTGTGGTATGGTGTAGTGTGGTATAGTGTAGTGTAGGGTAGTATAGTGTAGTGTATTTTTCTGTAGTGTAGGGTAGTGTAGTTTAGTGTAGTGTAGTATAGTGTAGGGTAGTATAGTGTAGTGTAGTGTATGTATCTGTAGTATAGTGTAGTGTAACATAGTGTAGGGTAGTGTATTTATCTGTAGTATAGTATAGTGTAGTGTAGTGTATTTTTCTGTAGTGTGGTGTAGGGTAGCATAGTGTAGGGTAGTATAGTGTAGGGTAGTATAGTGTAGTGTAGTGTATTTTTCTGTAGTATAGTGTACAGTGTAGTGTAGTATAGTGTAGGGTAGTGTAGTGTAGTGTATTTATATGTAGTATAGCGGAGTGTAGTATAGTGTAGTGCAGTGTAGGATCGTGTAGTGTAGTGTAGTATAGTGTAGTGTATTGTTCTGTAGTGTAGTGTAGTATAGTATAGGGTAGGGTAGTATAGTGTAGTGCAGTGTAGTTTTCTGTAGTGTAGTGTAGTTTAGTGTGCTGTAGTGTAGGGTAGTGTAGTTTAGTGTGCTGTAGTGTAGGGCAGGGTAGTATAGTTTAGTGTGGTGTAGTGTAGTGTAGTTTAGTGTGCTGTAGTGTAGTGTAGTTTAGTGTGATGTAGTATAGTTTAGTGTGCTGTAGTGTAGTGTAGTATAGTGTAGTGTAGTGTAGGGTAGTGTAGTGTATTTTTCTGTAGTATAGGGTAGGGTAGTGTAGTATAGTGTAGGGTAGTGTAGGGCAGGTAGTATAGTTTTGTGTGCTGTAGTGTAGTGTAGTGTAGTTTAGTGTGCTGTAGTGTAGTGTATTTTTCTGTAGTGTAGTGTAGTTTAGTGTGCTGTAGTGTAGTGTAGTTTAGTGTAGTGTAGTGTGGTGTAGTTTAGTGTAGTTTATTTTAGGGTAGTGTAGTGTAGTTTAGTTTAGTGTGCTGTAGTATAGTGCAGTGTAGTGTAGTTTAGCGTAGTGTAGTGTAGTTTAGTGTGCTGTAGTGTAGTTTAGTGTAGTGTAGTACAGTGTAGTGTGGTGTACTATAGTGTAGTGTATTGTAGTTTAGTGTGCTGCAGTGTAGTGTAGTTTAGTGTGCTGTAGTGTAGTGTAGTTTATTGTAGTGTAGTGTAGTGTGGTGTACTATAGTGTAGTGTAGTGTAGTTTAGTTTAGTGTAGTACAGTGTAGTGTAGTGTGCTGTAGTGTAGTGTAGTGCAGTGTAGGGTAGGGTAGTGTAGTATAGTGTAGTTTAGTGTGCTGTAGTGTAGTGTAGTTTAGTGTGCTGTTGTGTCGGGTAGTATAGTGTAGCATAGTGTGCTGTAGTGTAGTTTAGTGTAGTTTAGTGTAGGGTAGGGTAGTTTAGTGTAGTGTAGTTTAGTGTAGTGTAGGGCAGTGTAGTGTAGTGTAGTTTAGTGTAGTGTAGTGTAGTGTAGTGTAGTGTAGGGTAGGGTAGTGTAGTGTAGTGTAGTATAGTGTAGTGTAGGGTAGGGTGGGGTAGTGTAGTTTAGGGTAGGGTAGTGTAGTGTAGGGTATGGTAGGGTAGAGTAGTGTAGTTTAGTGTAGTGCAGTTTAGGGTAGCGTAGTTTAGTGTAGTGTAGGGTAGGTTAGTGCAGTGTAGTATAGTGTAGTGTAGTATAGTTTAGTATAGTGTAGTGTAGTGTAGTTTAGTGTGCTGTAGTGTATGTGCATGGTAATGTCATTCTTAAAGCACAGCATGGATAATAATTTACAGACCTAAAGTTTGAAACTGCAGATTCTTCCGTCCGAAGATTCTTTCCTAGACAGTCTAATCTGTCCCTCTCGTCAGTCCATCTGTCTGTCTGTGTTTCCCTATGAAATGATGACAAGCAAAAATGTTAGTTCCTAATAATCAAAACTTCCTTCAGTATTTACGATGCCGCTGGATGGATTATTCATTATCCAGCCAAACTGGTGAAAGAAGCAGTCAAACTCACTAAACAGGGGGGGGGGGGGGGACTGTTAAACTGAAGTCCATTTGTGGGTGTCTGGGGGCCTGTTACTTGTTGCTTACTTGGCACCTGATGGGGGTTTAGTATCGCTGGGAAGCTGTCACAGTTGCACCCATTGACTTATTATTTGCAGAGAGTGGAACGATGCGGTGCTCTGCACCATTCAGGGCTAACGTTTCCAGAATAATATGCATATTGTTATGCTGGATTAATCTGGATCATTATTATGTCAGATCCCCCCCAGGATCCTCTTAGCGGTCCGTGAAAAGGTTATGAACCCTGAAGATTTACCACCTGACAGAAAACAAAGTGCATCTAATACCACCGTACCTATTGGTACGCTGTGGAGACCCACTAGAGTACAGTAGAGATGGCTGTACACGACACAGAACATGTCTCTCTACACCAGTGTTTCTTAATCCTGGTCCTAGGGGACCTTTAATCCTGGTCCTAGGGGACCTTTAATCCTGGTCCTAGGGGACCTTTAATCCTGGTCCTAGGGGACCTTCAAACCTGGTCCTAGGGGACCTTTAATCCTGGTCCTAGGGGACCTTCAATCCTGGTCCTAGGGGACCTTTAATCCTGGTCCTAGGGGACCTTTAATCCTGGTCCTAGGGGACCTTTAATCCTGGTCCTAGGGGACCTTTAATCCTGGTCCTAGGGGACCTTTAATCCTGGTCCTAGGGGACCTTCAAACCTGGTCCTAGGGGACCTTTAATCCTGGTCCTAGGGGACCTTCAATCCTGGTCCTAGGGGACCTTTAATCCTGGTCCTAGGGGACCTTTAATCCTGGTCCTAGGGGACCTTTAATCCTGGTCCTAGGGGACCTTCAAACCTGGTCCTAGGGGACCTTTAATCCTGGTCCTAGGGGACCTTTAATCCTGGTCCTAGGGGACCTTCAATCCTGGTCCTAGGGGACCTTTAATCCTGGTCATAGGGGACCTTTAATCCTGGTCCTAGGGGACCTTTAATCCTGGTCCTAGGGGACCTTTAATCCTGGTCCTAGGGGACCTTTAATCCTGGTCTTAGGGGACCTTTAATCCTGGTCCTAGGGGACCTTTAATCCTGGTCCTAGGGGACCTTTAATCCTGGTCCTAGGGGACCTTCAAACCTGGTCCTAGGGGACCTTTAATTCTGGTTCTAGGGGACCTTTAATCCTGGTCCTAGGGGACCTTTAATCCTGGTCCTAGGGGACCTTCAAACCTGGTCCTAGGGGACCTTTAATTCTGGTTCTAGGGGACCTTTAATCCTGGTCATAGGGGACCTTTAATCCTGGTCCTGGGAGCAGATGTCCAGGTTGGGTCCTAATGTCCAGGTTGGGTCCTAATGTCCAGGTTGGGTCCTAATGTCCAGGTTGGGTCCTAATGTCCAGGTTGGGTCCTAATGTTCAGGTTGTCTTCTAATGTCCAGGTTGTGTCCTAATGTCCAGGTTGTGTCCTAATGTCCAGGTTGGGTCCTAATGTCCAGGTTGGGTCCTAATGTCCAGGTTGTGTCCTAATGTCCAGGTTGGGTCCTAATGTCCAGGTTGGGTCCTAATGTCCAGGTTGGGTCCTAATGCCCAGGTTGGGTCCTAATGTCCAGGTTGTGTCCTAACAGGTTTGTTCCTGGTAGCAGATGTCCAGGTTGTGTCGTAATGTCCAGGTTGGGTCCTAATGTCCAGGTTGGGTTCTAATGTCCAGGTTGGGTCCTAATGTCCAGGTTCGGTCCTAATGTCCAGGTTGTGTCCTAACAGGTTTGTTCCTGGTAGCAGATGTCCAGGTTGTGTCCTAATGTCCAGGTTGGGTCCTAATGTCCAGGTTGGGTCCTAATGTCCAGGTTGTGTTCTAACAGATCTGTTCCTGGTAGCAGATGTCCAGGTTGTGTCCTAACAGATCTGTTCTCTGTAGTAGATGTCCAGGCTGTGTAATGTGTCATTGAAAAGTGC
Source organism: Oncorhynchus clarkii lewisi (assembly GCF_045791955.1). Taxonomy (NCBI): domain Eukaryota; kingdom Metazoa; phylum Chordata; class Actinopteri; order Salmoniformes; family Salmonidae; genus Oncorhynchus; species Oncorhynchus clarkii. The sequence continues at coordinate 3,177,032 of NC_092157.1, forward strand.
ACCCTGCTCTCCTCTACCCCTAGAATATTCCAGTCAACTGTGTAATTAAATTCCACTGTTGCAGTTATATGCTGAGCCAAAGAGGCAATGCTAGACATAAACCTGGTCACCAGAAATGTAAATTTGGAAAGAGGAGAAAGTTGGAAATTACAAAGCCAAACCTAGCTGTTGGATGGTTCAGTCTACTCATTAAATATAACACGTATTCCTAAAATACACTCCTTTCGAAAAGTATTCAGACCCCTTCCCTTTTTCCACATTATGAGACTTATTCTAAAATCAATTAAATAAATAAAAATCTTCATCAATCTACACACAGTACCCCATAATGACAAAGCGAAAAAATGTTTTTTATAATGTTTTGCAAGTTTATTAAATATAATAAAACAGAAATACCTTATTTACACTGGTATTCTGAGCCTTTGTTAATTAAGAGACTCAAACTTTAGCTCAGGTGCATTCTTTTTCAATTGATCACAACTTGATTGGAGTCCACCTGTGGTAAATTCAATTGATTGGATTTCGGCCTTGTCTCAGGATGGTAAGTTGGTGGTTGAAGATATCCTTCTAGTGGTGTGGGGGCTGTGCTTTGGCAAAGTGAGTGGGGTTATATCCTTCCTGTTTGTCCCTGTCCGGGGGTATCATCAGATGGGGCCACAGTGTCTCCTGACCCTTCCTGTCTCAGCCTCCAGTATTTATGCTGCAGTAGTTTATGTGTCGGGGGGCTAGGGTCAGTTTGTTATATCTGGAGTACTTCTCCTGTCTTATCCAGTGTCCTTTGTGAATTTAAGTGTGCTCTCTCTAATTCTCTCTCTCTGTCCCTCTCCCTCCCGGAGGACCTGAGCCCTAGGACCATGCCTCAGGACTACCTGACATGATGACTCCTTGCTGTCCCCAGTCCACCTGGCCGTGCTGCTGCTCCAGTTTCAACTGTCCTGCCTCTGGCTATGGAACCCTGACCTGTTCACCGGACGTGCTACCTCTCCCAGACCTATTATTTGACCATGCTGGTCATTTATGAACATTTGAACATCTTGGCCATGTTCTGTTATAATCTCCAACCGGCACAGCCAGAAGAGGACTGGCCACCCCTCATAGCCTGGTTCCTCTCTAGGTTTCTTCCTAGGGTTTGGCCTTTCTAGGGAGTTTTTCCTAGCCAACGTGCTTCAACACCTGCATTGCTTGCTGTTTGGGGTTTTAGGCTGGGTTTCTGTACAGCACTTTGAGATATCAGCTGATGTACAAAGGGCTATATAAATACATTTGATTTGATTGGATATGAGGCACACACCTGTCTATATAAGGTCTCATAGTTGACAGTGCGTGTCAGATCAAAAACCAAGCCACGAGGTCAAAGGAATTGTCTGTAGAGTTCTGAGACAGGATTGTGTCGAGGCACAGATCTGGGGAAGGGTACCAATAATGTCTGCAGGATTGAAGGTCCCCAAGAACACAGGTGCCTCCATTTTTCTTTAATGGAAGAAGTTTGGAACCACCAAAACTCTTGGTAGGGGGGACAAGGGCCTTGGTCAGGGAGGTGTTCAAGAACCCGATGGTCACTCTGACAGAGCTCCAGAGTTCCTCTGTGGAGATGGGAGAACCTTCCAGAAGGACAACCATCTCTGCAGCACTCCACCAATCAGGCATTTTTGATAGAGTGGCCAGACGGAAGCCACTTCTCATTAAAAGGCACATGACAGCCCACTTGCCTTTTGCCAAGACGGACCTAAAGGACTCTCATACCCTGAGAAACAAGATTATCTGATCTGATGAAACTAAGATTGTCCTTTCAACAGGACAACGACTCCACGCACACAGCCAGGACAACACAGGAGTGGCTTCGGGACAAGTCTATGCATTTCCTTGAGTGGCCCAGCCAGAGCCCGGACTTGAACCCTTTTGAACATCTCTGGAGAGACCTGAAAATAGCTTTACGGTGACGCTCGCCATCCAACCTGACAGAGCTTGCAGAGAAGAATGGGAGAAAATACAGGTGTGCCAATCTTGTGGCGTCCAAGATGACTCGAGGTTGTAGTGTCATACCCAAGATGACTCGAGGTTGTAGTGTCATACCCAAGATGACTAGAGGTTGTAGTGTCATACCCAAGATGACTAGAGGTTGTAGTGTCATACCCAAGATGATTCGAGGTTGTAGTGTCATACCCAAGATGACTCGAGGGTGTAGTGTCATACCCAAGATGACTAGAGGTTGTAGCATCATATCCAAGAAGAATAGAGGCTGTAGCATCATACCCAAGATGACTAGAGGTTGTAATTACTGCCAAAGGTGCTACTGAGTAAAGGGTAAAATTTACTTAGGTAAATGTGATATTTCATTATAATTTACATTTTTTTGTAAATTTGCAACAAAAAACAAACATTTTGGAGTATTATGTGTAGATTGATGAGAAAAAATATATATTTAATCAATTTTTAAATATCGTAACACAACGTGGAAAAAGTCAAGAGGTCTGAATACATTCGATAATCCTAAAAATTGCATAGAGTGTCCAAGCTAAATGACTAGACATCCTAATATATCTGAGGATGTGAAAATAGCAGCATACCAGGCCATAGCGATGCAGCGTATTACCTTCTAGCCGCTAACTGAGCATTTGAGTTAGTTTCCGGGAGGCCTGGCAGAGAGAGATGGACAACTCTAAATAGAAGCTGAAATACAGTGGTCTGAAAACAAATGAATGTTTTCACTTTCTTTATTCTTTTATAGTTAGTATTTTTTTCTGTTCTCTAAGTTTGGCTTTACAGATGTTACGCAGAGACAGAGAAAGATAGACAGAGAGAGAGACATACACATCTGAAAGGAAGACTTATAGCATGGAGAGAGAGAGAGAGAGAGAGAGAGAGAGGGGGAGAGGGAAAGATAGAGACAGAGAAAGAGGGAGAGAGATAGAGACACAGCAAGAGAGAGAGAGATACAGAGAGAGAGAAAGTGAGATAAAGAGAGAGAGAGGGAGAGAAAGAGAGAGAGAGAGAGAGATACAGGGAGAGAGAAAGAGAGAGAGAGAGAGAGAGAGAGAGAGAGAGAGAGAGAGAGAGAGAGAGAAAGAGAGAGAGAGAGAGAGAGAGAGATAGAGAGAGAGGGAGATGGAAAGAGAGAGAGAGATATTTCAGTCTACTTGAACAGAGCAATACTCAATCATGAGGCATCAAAGCCAAAGGAACTGAGTAATATTAAGAAATGCTATAGATGGAAGGAAAGTAGTGTGGAAAGCTACCAAAAAACAACAACAAATTATTCCCTTTTAAACAACTTCCTGGACAAAACTTTTCACTCTAATTTTTGTAAGTGTAAACTTAGTAGTAGAAAACCTAAACAGCATATTTGACCTCTCAGCTTCCTTATCAAATCTAAAAATGTCAAACACAAAAACGAAGGAAATAAACAACAATATCAAATGTCTTGATGAAGAATGCAAAAACCGAAGAAAGAAATTGAGAAACCTGTCCAACCAAGAACATAGAGACCCAGAAAACCTGAGCTTATGCCTTCACTATGGTGAATCACTAAAACAATACAGAAATACACTACGGAAAAAGAAGGAACAGCATGTCAGAAATCAGCTCAATGTAATTGAAGAATCCATAGAATCTAACCACTTCTGGGAGGATTGGAAAACACTAAACAAACAACAACATGAAGAGTTATCTATCCAATATGGAGATGTCCACAAAATGAGGTGGAAACTGAGCTGCACTTCCTAACCTCCTGTCCAATGTATGATATTAGAGAGACATATTTCCCTCAGATTACACAGATCCACAAAGTATTCGAAAAACAAATCCAATTTTGATAAACTCCCATATCTACTGGGTGAAATACCACAGTGTGCCATCACAGCAGCAAGATTTGTGACCTGTTGCCATAAGAAAAGGGCAACCAGTGAAGAACAAACACACTTGTAAATACAACCCATATTTATGTTTATTTATTTTCGCTTTTGTACTTTAACTATTTGCACATCATGTGAAATGTCTTTATTCTTTTGGATCTTTTGTGATGTTTTATTGTTTATTCAACTGTTGTTTATTATCTATTGTTGAAGATTTGTATTTATTTAATTGATTTTAGAATAAGGCTGTAACTTTAACAAAATGTGGAAAAAGGAAGGGGTCAGAATACTTTCCGAAAGGAGTGTATTTTAGGAAGATGTGTTATGTTTAAAGAGTGAACAATCCTCGGTTTGGCTTTGGCATGTAATTTCCAACTTTTTCCTCTTTCCTACTTGCTTTTGCAATGTAAACATGTGTTTCCCAATAAAGGAATTTAAATTTAATTGAAATTGAGAGAGAGAATAATTTTGCACACCCAATTTTTCAGTTTTTGATTTGTTAAAAAAGTTTGAAATATCCAATAAATGTCGTTCCACTTCATGATTGTGTCCCACTTGTTGTTGATTCTTCACAAAAAAATACAGTTTTATATCTTTATGTTTGAAGCCTGAAATGTGGCAAAAGGTCGCAAAGTTCAAGGGGGCCGAATACTTTCGCAAGGCACTGTATAGAGAGAGATGAAAATAGGTAGAAATAGAGAGAGGAGAGAGAGAGAGCCACGTTGTTCAGCTACTACTCGGTGAAACATAAGATATTACAGTTTTTAATGTCCCTATGGTAGGATAGTCTTGATCGTATTTAATCTATCTTGTTTTCCAATGATTGCACGTTGGCCAATAGAATGGATGGTAGTGGAAGTTTACTCACTCGTCTATGAATTCTCAGAAGGCAGCCCGACCTCCGTCCCCTTTTCCTCTGTCTTTTCTTCTAGCTAGAGGTATGACTCTTCTCTCTACAGTCTGGTCTGTCTCAGCTAGCTAGAGATATGACTCTCCTCTCTACAGTCGGGTCTGTCTCAGCTAGCTAGAAGTATGACTCTCCTCTCTACAGTCTGGTCTGTCTCAGCTAGCTAGAGGTATGACTCTCCTCTCTACAGTCTGGTCTGTCTCAGCTAGCTAGAGGTATGACTCTTCTCTCTACAGTCTGGTCTGTCTCAGCTAGCTAGAGATATGACTCTCCTCTCTACAGTCTGGTCTGTCTCAGCTAGCTAGAGGTATGACTCTCCTCTCTACAGTCTGGTCTGTCTCAGCTAGCTAGAGATATGACTCTCCTCTCTACAGTCTGGTCTGTCTCAGCTAGCTAGAGGTATGACTCTCCTCTCTACAGTCTGGTCTGTCTCAGCTAGCTAGAGGTATGACTCTCCTCTCTACAGTCTGGTCTGTCTCAGCTAGCTAGAGGTATGACTCTCCTCTCTACAGTCTGGTCTGTCTTAGCTAGCTAGAGGTATGACTCTCCTCTCTACAGTCTGGTCTGTCTCAGCTAGCTAGAGATATGACTCTCCTCTCTACAGTCGGGTCTGTCTCAGCTAGCTAGAGGTATGACTCTCCTCTCTACAGTCTGGTCAATCTCAGCTAGCTAGAGATATGACTCTCCTCTCTACAGTCGGGTCTGTCTCAGCTAGCTAGAGGTATGACTCTTATCTCTACAGTCTGGTCTATCTCAGCTAGCTAGAGGTATGACTCTCCTCTCTACAGTCTGGTCTGTCTCAGCTAGCTAGAGTTGAAATCAAATCACATCAAGTCACATGCGCCGAATACAACAGGTGTTTCACCTTACAGTGAAATGCTGAATACAACAGGTATTTCACCTTACAGCGAAATGCTTACTTAACAAGACCCTTAATCAACAATGCTTTTAAGAAGTTCTGAAAAAAATAAGTGATAAGTAAAAAATAGAAAAAAATAAAATAAAAGTAACAAATAATTCAACAGCAGCCGTAAAATAATAATAGCAATATATGTACAAGTAGGTAGAGTAAATAAAGTGACTATGTGCAGATAATTAACAGAGAGTAGCAGCAGTGTAAAAGAGGGGTCTGGGTAGCCCTTTGGTTAGCTGTTCAGGAGTCTATGGGGTAGAAGCTGTTCAGAAGCCTTATGGCTATGGGGTAGAAGCTGTTCAGGAGCCTTATGGCTATGGGGTAGAAGCTGTTCAGGAGCCTTATGGCTATGGGGTAGAAGCTGTTCAGGAGCCTTATGGCTATGGGGTAGAAGCTGTTCAGGAGCCTTATGGCTATGGGGTAGAAGCTGTTCAGGAGCCTTATGGCTATGGGGTAGAAGCTGTTCAGAAGCCTTATGGCTATGGGGTAGAAGCTGTTCAGGAGCCTTATGGCTATGGGGTAGAAGCTGTTCAGGAGCCTTATGGCTATGGGGTAGAAGCTGTTCAGGAGCCTTATGGCTATGGGGTAGAAGCTGTTCAGGAGCCTTATGGCTATGGGGTAGAAGCTGTTCAGGAGCCTTATGGCTATGGGGTAGAAGCTGTTCAGGAGCCTTATGGCTATGGGGTAGAAGCTGTTCAGGAGCCTTATGGCTATGGGGTAGAAGCTGTTCAGGAGCCTTATGGCTATGGGGTAGAAGCTGTTCAGGAGCCTTATGGCTATGGGGTAGAAGCTGTTCAGGAGCCTTATGGCTATGGGGTAGAAGCTGTTCAGGAGCCTTATGGCTATGGGGTAGAAGCTGTTCAGGAGCCTTATGGCTATGGGGTAGAAGCTGTTCAGGAGCCGTATGGCTATGGGGTAGAAGCTGTTCAGGAGCCTTATGGCTATGGGGTAGAAGCTGTTCAGGAGCCTTATGGCTATGGGGTAGAAGCTGTTCAGGAGCCTTATGGCTATGGGGTAGAAGCTGTTCAGGAGCCTTATGGCTATGGGGTAGAAGCTGTTCAGGAGCCTTATGGCTATGGAGTAGAAGCTGTTCAGGAGCCTTATGGTTATGGGGTAGAAGCTGTTCAGGAGCCTTATGGCCATGGGGTAGAAGCTGTTCAGGAGCCTTATGGCTATGGGGTAGAAGCTGTTCAGGAGCCTTATGGCTATGGGGTAGAAGCTGTTCAGGAGCCTTATGGCTATGGGGTAGAAGCTGTTCAGGAGCCTTATGGCTATGGGGTAGAAGCTGTTATTAAGAAACATTTTGGACCTCGACTTGGCCCTCCGGAGTTATGACTGTCCTCTCTGCAGTCTGGTCCAATCCCCACTTCTTCTTACCCTTGGCTCAGATCCTCAAAGCAAAAAACCCTCAGCCAAACAACCTAATTCACATTACTTTGTTTTTGCCCAATATAGGTCTGGAAATACTACATTAATGACAGATCAGCACACACAGCCTGTCATGAATACGCATTCAGAAAGCCAGTCGCTAACCCTTGCCAATGCTGTGTCTACGGTCACACTATCGGTGCTTCCCAAATGGCCCAATGAGCCCTGATTAAACATGATGCACTATAAAGGGAATAGGGTGCCATTTGGCTATAGGCCCTGGTTAAAAGTAGTGCACTATAAAGGGAATAGGGTGCCATTTGGCTATAGGCCCTGGTTAAAAGTAGTGCACTATAAAGGGAATAGGGTGCCATTTGGCTATAGACCCTGGTTAAAAGTAGTGCACTATAAAGGGAATAGGGTGCCATTTGGAATGTAACCCTAAGACGTGTGCGGAAGGGGATTTCTTCCACCGTTTTCCCAGAACAAAAGTGAAAAACATTACATCACGTCATATCATATCCTCCTGCTAGTGTTCTAACCCTGTGTGACTCGTCTGCCAGGTCATATCGTGTTTCATAGCATTTTACTTATCTCTGGTTGCACGTCACAGCAAAGGAGGACTCCGGGTTACTACGAGGACCACGAAAGGGTCAGAGATGTTTTTCAGCCTTTTTGTTATCATGCTCCCTACTACTATTAATCAGGGCGGTGTTATTCAGTGTCATTCAGAGTTATTGAATTATACAACGACCATCAGTACAGTGTCAGCGTACCCGTTTGCCAGGGGAGAAATGGAAGCCAAAGTCAGGCTACTACGAGAACCAGGATATGTTTTTCAGCCTTTTTGTTATCATGCTCCCTCACACCACCCACCTTTACACAGGAAGGGGAGGAGCCCGAGGACCAGTGTCGATCACTGTTATTGAGTGATGGTTCTTACTACTCTGTAACAATCAAGACCGCGTAACCATTTGTCAGCGAAGAAACGGAAATGAACCATGAAAGGATCAGGGATGTTTTTTCAAACTACTGTTATAACACACACATCTCAACGGGGTTTAGGTCTGGACTTCCGCTATTCAACCCTGCACCCATCCTGGGGAGCAGTGTTGTTTACTGGAGTTGTTCATAGGACTTCCCTCAATACAGTATCACCACACCCCAGTGTTGTTTAGTGTTGACTGATGGGACTTCCCTCAATACAGTATCACCACACCCAAGTGTTGTTTAGTGTTGACTGATGGGACTATCCTCAATCCAGTATCACCACACCCCAGTGTTGTTTAGTGTTGACTGATGGGACTTCCCTCAATACAGTATCACCACACCCAAGTGTTGTTTAGTGTTGACTGATGGGACTTCCCTCAATACAGTATCACCACACCCCAGTGTTGTTTAGTGTTGACTGATGGGACTTCCCTCAATACAGTATCACCACACCCCAGTGTTGTTCAGTGTTGACTGATGGGACTATCCTCAATCCAGTATCACCACACCCCAGTGTTGTTTAGTGTTGACTGATGGGACTTCCTTCAATACAGTATCACCACACCCCAGTGTTGTTTAGTGTTGACTGATGGGACTTCCCTCAATACAGTATCACCACACCCCAGTGTTGTTTAGTGTTGACTGATGGGACTTCCCTCAATACAGTATCACCACACCCCAGTGTTGTTTAGTGTTGACTGATGGGACTTCCCTCAATACAGTATCACCACACCCAAGTGTTGTTTAGTGTTGACTGATGGGACTTCCCTCAATACAGGATCACCACACCCCAGTGTTGTTCAGTGTTGACTGATGGGACTTCCTTCAATACAGGATCACCACACCCCAGTGTTGCTTAGTGTTGACTGATAGGACTTCCCTCAATACAGTATCACCACACCCCAGTGTTGTTCAGTGTTGACTGATGGGACTTCCCTCAATACAGTATCACCACACCCCAGTGTTGTTTAGTGTTGACTGATGGGACTTCCCTCAATACAGTATCACCACACCCCAGTGTTGTTTAGTGTTGACTGATAGTACTTTGTCCACAATACAGTATCACCACACCCCAGTGGTGTTCAGTGTTGACTGATGGGACTTCCCTCAATACAGTATCACCACACCCCAGTGTTGTTCAGTGTTGACTGATTGGACTTCCCTCAATACAGTATCACCACACCCCAGTGTTGTTTAGTGTTGACTGATGGGACTTCCCTCAATACAGTATCACCAAGGCCCTTCTGCTAGCTTGCTAGCCTCGGCCCGCTAGCTGTCTGAATCGCTTGTCTCCAGCCCACCGAGCTACTCACTGGACCCCTATGATCACTCGGCTATGCATGCCTCCCCCTAATGTCAATATGCATTGTCCATTGCTGTTTTGGTTAGTGATTATTGTCTTATTTCACTGTAGAGCCTCTAGCCCTGCTCAATACGCCTTAGCTAACCTTTAGTTCCAACTCCCACACATGCGGTGACCTCACCTGGTTTAAAGGATGTTTCTAGAGACAATATCTCCCTCATCGTCACTCTATGCCTAGGTTTACCTCGACTGTATTCACATCCTACCATACCCTTGTCTGTACATTAGGCCTTTAATCTATTCTACCGTGCCCAGAAACCTGCTCCTTTTACTCTCTGTTCCGAACGTACTAGACGACCAGTTCTTGTAGCCTTTAGCCGTACCCTTATCCTACTCCTCCTCTGTTCCTCTGGTGATATAGAGGTGAATCCAGGCCCTGCAGTGCCTAGCTCCACTCCCATTCCCCAGGCACTCTCTTTTGATGATTTCTGTAACCGTAAAAGCCTTGGTTTCAGGCATGTTAACATTAGAAGCCTCCTCCCTAAGTTTGTTTTGTTCACTGCCCTAGCACACTCTGCCAACCCTGATATCCTAGCCATGTCTGAATCTTGGCTTAAGAAGGCCACCAAATATTCTGAAATTTCCAACTACAACATTGTCCACCAAGATAGAACTGCCAAAGAGGGTGGAGTTGCAATCTACTGCAGAGTTCTGTCATACTATCCAGGTCTGTGCCAAAACAATTTGAGCTTCTACTTTTAAAAATCCACCTTGCCATTAACAAGTCTCTCACCGTTGCCGCTTGCTATAGACCACCCTCTTCCCCCAGCTGTGCCCTGGACACCATATGTGAATTGATTGCCCCCCATCTATCTTCAGAGATCGTGCTGTTAGGTGACCTAAACTGGGACATGCTTAACTCCCCGGCCATCCTACAATCTAAGCTTGATGCCCTCAATCTCACACAAATGATCAATGAATCCACCAGGTACAACCCCAAATCCGTAAACACGGGCATCCTCATAGATGTCATCCTAACCAACCTGCCCTCCAAATACACCTCTGCTGTCTTCAAACAGGATCTCAGCGATCACTGCCTCATTGCCTGCGTCCGTATTGGGTCTGCGATCAAACAACCACCCCTCATCACTGTCAAACGCTCCCTAAAACATTTCAGCGAGCAGGCCTTTTTAATTGACTTGGCGAGGGTATCCTGGAAGGATTTTGACCTCATTCCGTCAGTAGAGGATGCCTGGTTATTCTTTAAAAGTGCTTTCCTCACCATTTTAAATAAGCATGCCCCATTCACAAAATGTAGAACCAGGAACAGATATAGCCCTTGGTTCACTCCAGACCTGACTGGACTTGACAAGCACAAAGACATACTGTGGAATACTGCACTAGCATAGGATAGCCCCCTGCGATATGCAACTTTTCAGGGGAGTTAGGAACCAATATACACAGGCATTTAGGAAAGCAAAGGCTAGCTTTCAAACAGAAATATGCATCCTGCAGCACAAACTCCAAAAAGTTCTGGAACACTGTCAAGTCCATGGAGAATAAGAACACCTCCTTCCGGGACACTGTCAAGTCCATGGAGAATAAGAACACCTCCTTCCGGGACACTGTCAAGTCCATGGAGAATAAGAACACCTCCTTCTGGAACACTGTCAAGTCCATGGAGAATAAGAACACCTCCTTCCGGGACACTGTCAAGTCCATGGAGAATAAGAACACCTCCTCCTTGCTGCCCATTGCACTGAGGCTTGGAAACACTGTCACCACCGATAAATCTGCGGTAATTGAGAATTTCAAGAAGCATTTTTCTATGGCTAGCTGTGATTTCGACCAGGCTACCCCAACCCCGGTCAACAGCCCTTCACCCCCCACAGCAACTTGCCTCCCCATTTGTCCCTCACCTAAATCCAGATAGCTGATGTTCTGAAAGAGCTGCATAATCATGACTCTGAAAAAAATCAGCCGGGCTAGACAATCTAGACCAGGGGTGTCAAAGTCAAATGGACGGAGGGCCAAATAAAAAAATCAGCTACAAGACGAGGGCCGGACTGTTCGAATGTTCATTGAAAAATTTTTAAATGACGCATATAGTCTAGTGAACCTAATTGAACCTACTGAAAACCTAACAAATATATTACAATATGATCAGATAAATAAAGCAATATTTTCTTATGGCTCTGTCAGTAATCTTTAATTTTCAACAGACACAAAAGACAAATTTCCTTTATATAAATATCCCCATAACATGAACATTAAATGAAAGAAACCGGTATTCAAGGCACCATCAGTAGACTATATTTTCTATTTTAGCAAAAGTGGGCTAAATTTACTTCAAAGAAAAAACAATAATAGCAATTTTCTATCATCCACTCAACTGAAATATTTTTAAAATATAATTGGATTGAAATACAAAAAAATAAAGTGCAAAAATCTATTAATCAAAAACAACACTTTGTTTAAGGAGAAGTAACATGCAGTGAAAACAAATATTAAATTTTAACTTTTAAACTTGAACTGAGTAAAAACTCTAAATATGTGATTGCACAGTAATGTTCACTTGTTTGAGGTTGAGGGAGATACTTGGTGGTGTCCCATCTTTTCCACAAGTTCATCAATGTTCGGGGTAAGGCTCTGAGCTGAAGAAATCCTCAGAATTGAGTGGAGGTGTTCAGCAGTAAGTCGACTTCTGTGTGATGTTTTGTTCAGGTTCATCAAAGAAAACAGTTGTTCACACAGGTATGTGCTGCCAAACATAGACAACGTTTGAGCAGCCTGGATGCGCAGCTGGGGCATTGTGCCGGGGAGGAAACGGGCGAACTCCGCAGCACCCACTGCCGCATATTTTGCCCTCAGTGCATCATTGCATTGGAGGTCAATCAACTCCATTTGGAGGTTTGGTGGTGAGCTTTCCACGTCAACAGCAAATGGGTTACCGAGCAGTTCCAACCTGCTTTTTTGTGCTTCAAAGTCAGCAAATCGGCGTCGAAAGTCAGCGGCAAGCATACCTATTTTATCAGCCAACTGTGTGCTCGGGAACGCACTGGTAGAGAGCTTCTCTTTCATGGTCTGGCAGCTGGGAAAGTGGCTCAAATTTTCTTTCCGCATCTGCGTCTCCCACAGAGTCAGTTTGGTTTTAAATGCCTTCACTGTACTGTACATATCAGAGATGACACGATCCCGACCCTGCAGCTGCAAGTTTATTGCATTCAGATGACTCGTAATGTCACACAGAAAAGCCATTTCACACAGAAACATTTCGTCTCGGAGTTGTGTTGTGTCTTTCCCTTTGCTGTCCAAGAACAGACAAATCTCCTCACGAAGCTCGAAACATCTTTGAAGCACCTTTCCCTGGCTTAGCCATCGCACCTCTGTGTGATAAGGCAAATCACCATGCTCCGTTTCTAACTCCGTCAGAAATGCCTTGAACTGGCGGTGATTCAAACCTTTGGCTCTGATAAAGTTAACTGTGCGCGTGATGATGCTCATTACATGCTCCATTTTCAAGGCTTTACCGCACAACGCTTCCTGGTGTATGATACAATGATAAGCTGTCAGCTCACCTGTCGCGTTTTCCTCTTGCATCTTTTCCCGTATCTTCGCCACCAGTCCGCTCCTGTGTCCACACATCGCAGGTGCTCCGTCGGTTGTCAAACCCACGAGTTTTTCCCAAGGCAGCTCCATCTCATTTACACATCTTGACACCTCTTCATACAAATCATGCCCCGTAGTTGTGCCATGCATAGGACGTAAAGCCAAAAACTCTTCTGTCACGCTTAGGTTGGAGTCCACTCCGCGGATGAAAATTGACAACTGGGCAATGTCAGAAATGTCGGTGCTCTCATCCACAGCCAAGGAATATGCAATAAAATCTTTTCCCTTTTTCACAAGCTGCTCTTTTAGATTGATGGACAACTGGTCTACTCTCTCGGCAATGGTGTTTCTGCTCAGACTCACATTTAAAAAGAGTTGCCTTTTTTCTGGGCAAACTTCGTCACAAACTTTAATCATGCAGTTTTTGATGAAATCCCCCTCCGTAAATGGCCGGGCTGATTTAGCGATCTCTTCTGCCAAAATAAAACTGGCCTTGACAGTTGCGTCCGCGTGTGTGTCCGCGTGTTTCGTTTCATAATGTCGTCTCAGATTATACTCTTTCAGTACCGCCACACTTTCTCCACACAGAAGACACACAGGTTTTCCAGCTACCTTCGTGAACATATACTCCGACTCCCACCTTGTTTGAAACCCCCGGTTCTCAGTATCCACCTTCCGTTTTGCCATTTTTGATGGGTATCTGAAAGTTAATTTTACTGTGATGCTGACGACTGCTGTGCCAATAAATATTGAAATGAAGCAGCCTACTGCTCGGTGCGTCACCTTTGCATTGTGGGAAATGTAGTATTGGTGCGTGTAAAAGATCTGCGGGCTGCCGGCTTGCTGCGGGCCGGTTCTAATAATAAATCAAGATCATCCCAGGGGCCGTAAAAAACCTTCTTGCGGGCCGGATGTGGCCCGCGGGCCTTGACTCTGACATATGTGATCTAGACCCTCTCTTTCTAAAATTATCCACTGCCATTGTTGCAACCCATATTAGTAGCCTCCTCAACCTCTCTTTTGTATCGTCTGAGATCCCCAAAGATTGGAAAGCTGCCGCGGTCATCCCCCTCTTCAAAGGAGGAGACACTCTAGACCCAAACTGCTACAGACCTATATCTATCCTACCCTGCCTTTCTAAGGTCTTCAAAATTAAAGTTAACAAACAGATCACTGACCATTTCGAATCCCACCATACCTAATCCACTATGCAATCTGGTTTCTGAGCTGGTCATGGGAGCACCTCAGCCACGCTCAAGGTCCTAAATGATATCATAACCGCCATCGATAAGAGACAACACTGTGCAGCTGTATTCATCGACATGGCCAAGGCTTTCAACTCAATCACAACATTCTTATTGGCAGACTCGACAGCCTTGGTTTCTCAAATGACTGCCTCGCGTGGTTCACCAACTTCTTCTCAGGTAGAGTTCAGTGTGTCAAATCGGCGGGCCTGTTGTTCGGACCTCTAGCAGTCTCTATGGGGGATGCCACAGGGTTCAATTCTCAGGCCGACTCTTTTCTCTGTTTACATCAATCATGTCGCTCTTGCTGCTGATCCACCTTTATGCAGACGACACCATTCTGTGTACTTCTGGCCCTTCTTTGGACACTGTGTTAACTAACCTCCAGACGAGCTTCAATGCCATACAACTCTCCCTCCGTGGCCTCCAACTGCTCTTAAATGCAAGTAAAACTAAATGCATGCTCTTCAACAGATCACTGCCCACACCTGCCCATCCGTCCAGCATCACTACTCTGGACGGTTCTGACTTAGAATACGTGGACAACTACAAATACTTAGGTGTCTGGTTAGACTGTAAACTCTCCCTCCAGACTCACACTAAGCATCTCCAATCCCAAATTAAATGTTGAATCAGCTTCCTATTTCGCAACAAAGCATCCTTCACTCATGCTGCCAAACATACCCTCGTAAAACTGACTATCCTACCGATCCTTGATTTCGGCGATGTCATTTACAAAATAGCCTACAACACTCTACTCAGCAAATTGGAGGCCATCTCTCACAGTGCCATCCGTTTTGTCAACAAAGCCCCATATACTACCCACCACTGAGACCTGTATGCTCTCATTGGCTGGCCCTCGCTTCATGTTCATCGCCAAACCCACTGGCTCCAGGTCATCTATTAGTCTTTGCTAGTAAAGCCCCAACTTATCTCAGCTCACTGGTCACCATAGCAGCACCCACCCGTAGCACGCGCTCCAGCAGATATATTTCACTGGTCACCCCCAAAGCCAATTCCTCGTTTGGCTGCCTTTCCTTCCAGTTCTCTGCTGCCAATGACTGGAACGAACTGCAAAAATCTCTGAAGCTGGAGTCTTATATCTCCCTCTCTAACTTTAAGCACCAGCTGTCAGAGCAGCTCACAGATCACTGCACCTGTACATAGCCCATCTGTAAACAGCCCATCCAACTACCCCATCCCCATACTGGTATTTATTTGATTTATTCTGCTCCTTTGCACCCCAGTATCTCTACCTGCACATTCGTCTTCTGCACATCTATTTACTCCAGTGTTTAATTGCTAAATTGTAATTATTTTGCCACCATGGCCTATTTATTGCCTTACCTCCCTTATCTTACCTCATTTGCACTCACTGTATATAGACTTTTCTATTGTGTGACCGACCGTATGTTTGTTTCTTCCATGTGTAACTCTGTGTTGTTGTTTGTGTCACACTGCTTTGCTTTATCTTGGCCAGGTTGCAGTTGTAAATGAGAACTTGTTCTCAACTAGCCTACCTGGTTAAAAAAAGGTGAAATTAAAAAATACATTTTAAAAATCATGGTCTGTGAGTCCTTTAGGTGCCTTTTTGGCAAACTCCAAGCGGGCTGTCATGTGCCTTTTACTGAGGAGTGGCTTCCGTCTGGCCACTCTGTCATAAAGGCCTGATTGGAGAAGTGCTGCAGAGATGGTTGTCCTTCTGGAAGGTTCTCCCATCTCCACAGAGGAACTCTGGAGCTCTGTCAGAGTGAACATCGGGTTCTTGGTGACCTCCCTGACCTTGTCCCCCCGATTGCTCAGTTTTGCCAGGCGGACAGCTCTAGAAAGAGTCTTGGTGGTTACAAACTTCTTCTATTTAAGAATGATGCAGCCCACTGTGTTCTTGGGGACCTTCAGCACTGCAGACATATTTTGATTCCCTTCCCCAGATCTGTGCCTCAACACAATCCTGTCTCGGCGATCTATTGGCAATTCTTTCCACCCCATGGTTTGGTTTTTGCCCTGAAATGCACTGTCAACCGTGTGACCTTAAATAGACAGGTGTGTGTCTTTCCAAATCATGTCCAATCAATTGAATTTACCTCAGGTGGACTCCAAGTTGTAGAAACATCTCAAGGATGATCAATGGAAACAGAATGCACCTGAGATCAATATCGAGTCTCATAGCAACGGACCTGAATACTTACTGTATGTAAATAAGGTATTTCTGTTTATTTGCAAACATTTATAAGAACACGTTTTTGCTTTGTCACTATGGGGTATTGTGTTTAGATTGATGAAGATTTTTGTTTTATTTAATCCATTTTAGAATAAGGCTGTAACGTAACATAATGTGGACAAAGGGAAGGGGTCTGAATACTTCCCAAATGCACTGTAAAAGCTACCATAACTACACTGTTACACTGCCAAAGACACACTGACGAAACGGAATAAACATCGAAAACGACAGTTGCTTTCTGGTACAACGTGTAGCAAGTTGTGTTTGTAGCAGTTTTTTTGTAATTGTGTATTTTACTTACTTGAATGTATTGACCGATTGCCTGTCCGGACCGATCATCTTTTTGTTGGTTTTGTCACCTATTTTTTTAAACGTGCCCAAAGGAGACTGCCTATTTCTCAGGCCCAGAAGCTAGAATATGCATATAATTGGCAGATTAGGATAGAAAACACTCTAAAGTTTCCAAAACTGTCAAAATATTGTCTATAAGTATAACAGAACAGAACTGAACAGAACTGATATTGCATGCAAAAGAAGAATGTGTTTCAGACAGGAAGTGGATGGCTACATAGAAGGGCCAAGCACAGGAAAGCAGCTCTTTCAGTAGTTTAGTTGGAATAGGGTCCAGTAGGCAGCTTGAAGGTTTAGAGGCCATGATTATTTTCATCATTGTGTCAAGAGATATAGTACTAAAACACTTGAGCGTCTCTCTTGATCCTAGGTCCTGGCAGAGTTGTGCAGACTCAGGACAACTGAGCTTTGACGGAATACGCAGATTTAAGGAGGTTTCAGAATAACAGCACTTCCTGGTTGGATTTTCCTGAGGAGTCACTGGCTTACTGGGGCTCTCTCATGCCGTCCCTGGGGGGGGGTGCGTCACCTGAGTGGGTTGATTCACTGATGTGGTCATCCTGTCTGGGTTGGCGCCCCCCCCCCCCCCCCCCCTTGGGTTGTGCCGTGGCGGAGGTCTTTGTGGGCTATACTCAGCCTTGTCTCAGGATGGTAAGTTGGTGGTTGAAGATATCCCTCTAGTGGTGTGGGGGCTGTGCTTTGGCAAAGTGGGGGAGGTTATATCCTGCCTGTTTGTCCCTGTCCGGGGGTGTCCTCGGATGGGGCCACAGTGTCTCCTGACCACTCCTGTCTCAGCCTCCAGTATTTATGCTGCAGTAGTTTATGTGTCGGGGGGCTAGGGTCAGTTTGTTATATCTGGAGTACTTCTCCTGTCCTATTCGGTGTCCTGTGTGAATCTAAGTGTGCGTTCTCTAATTCTCACCTTCTCTCTTTCTCTCTCTCGGAGGACCTGAGCCCTAGGACCATGCCCCAGGACTACCTGACATGATGACTCCTTGCTGTCCTCAGTCCACCTGGCTGTGCTGCTGCTCCAGTTTCAACTGTTCTGCCTTATTATTATTCGACCATGCTGGTCATTTATGAACATTTGAACATCTTGGCCATGTTCTGTTATAATCTCCACCCGGCACAGCCAGAAGAGGACTGGCCATCCCACATATGCTCTCTCTAATTCTCTCTTTCGTTCTCTCTCTCGGAGGACCTGAGCCCTAGGACCATGCCCCAGGAATACCTGACATGATGACTCCTTGCTGTCCCCAGTCCACCTGACTGTGCTGCTGCTCCAGTTTCAACTGTTCTGCCTTATTATTATTCGACCATGCTGGTCATTTATGAACATTTGAACATCTTGACCATGTTCTGTTATAATCTCCACCCGGCACAGCCAGAAGAGGACTGGCCACCCCACATAGCCTGGTTCCTCTCTAGGTTTCTTCCTAGGTTTTGGCCTTTCTAGTGAGTTTTTCCTAGCCACCGTGCTTCTACACCTGCATTGCTTGCTGTTTGGGGTTTTAGGCTGGGTTTCTGTACAGCACTTTGACATATCAGCTGATGTACGAAGGGCTATATGAATACATTTGATTTGATTTGATTTGATTACATAGTTTTATTGTGATGGTGTAGGTAGACTATATTACATGGATGTATTGTGATGGTGTAGGTAGACTATATTACATGGATTTATTGTGATGGTGTAGGTAGACTATATTACATGGATGTATTGTGATGGTGTAGGTAGACTATATTACATGGATTTATTGTGATGGTGTAGGTAGGCTATATTACATGGATTTATTGTGATGGTGTAGGTAGACTATATTACATGGATGTATTGTGATGGTGTAGGTAGACTATATTACATGGATTTATTGTGATGGTGTAGGTAGGCTATATTACATGGATTTATTGTGATGGTGTAGGTAGACTATATTACATGGATGTATTGTGATGGTGTAGGTAGACTATATTACATGGATTTATTGTGATGGTGTAGGTAGACTATATTACATGGATGTATTGTGATGGTGTAGGTAGACTATATTACATGGATTTATTGTGATGGTGTAGGTAGGCTATATTACATGGATTTATTGTGATGGTGTAGACTATATTACATGGATTTATTGTGAAGGTGTAGGCTATATTACATGGATTTATTGTGATGGTGTAGGTAGACTATATTACATGGATTTATTGTGAAGGTGTAGGCTATATTACATTGATTTATTGTGATGGTGTAGGCTATATTACATGGATTTATTGTGAAGGTGTAGGCTATATTACATGGATTTATTGTGATGGTGTAGACTATATTACATTGATGTATTGTGATGGTGTAGGCTATATTACATGGATTTATTGTGAAGGTGTAGGCTATATTACATTGATTTATTGTGATGGTGTAGGCTATATTACATGGATTTATTGTGAAGGTGTAGGCTATATTACATGGATTTATTGTGAAGGTGTAGGCTATATTACATGGATTTATTGTGATGGTGTAGACTATATTACATTGATGTATTGTGAAGGTGTAGGCTATATTACATGGATTTATTGTGATGGTGTAGACTATATTACATTGATGTATTGTGATGGTGTAGACTATATTACATGGATTTATTGTGATGGTGTAGACTATATTACATGGATTTATTGTGATGGTGTAGGTAGACTATATTACATGGATTTATTGTGAAGGTGTAGGCTATATTACATGGATTTATTGTGAAGGTGTAGGCTATATTACATGGATTTATTGTGAAGGTGTAGGCTATATTACATGGATTTATTGTGATGGTGTAGACTATATTACATGGATTTATTGTGATGGTGTAGACTATATTACATGGATTTATTGTGATGGTGTAGACTATATTACATGGATTTATTGTGATGGTGTAGACTATATTACATGGATTTATTGTGATGGTGTAGACTATATTACATGGATTTATTGTGATGGTGTAGACTATAGTACATGGATTTATTGTGATGGTGTAGGTAGGCTATATTACATGGATTTATTGTGATGGTGTAGACTATATTACATGGATTTATTGTGATGGTGTAGACTATATTACATGGATTTATTGTGATGGTGTAGGCTATATTACATGGATTTATTGTGATGGTGTAGACTATATTACATGGATTTATTGTGATGGTGTAGACTATATTACATGGATTTATTGTGATGGTGTAGACTATATTACATGGATTTATTGTGATGGTGTAGACTATATCACATGGATTTATTGTGATGGTGTAGGCTATATTACATGGATTTATTGTGATGGTGTAGACTATATTACATGGATTTATTGTGATGGTGTAGGTAGACTATATTACATGGATTTATTGTGATGGTGTAGGTAGACTATATTACATGGATTTATTGTGATGGTGTAGGTAGACTATATTACATGGATTTATTGTGATGGTGTAGACTATATTACATGGATTTATTGTGATGGTGTAGACTATATTACATGGATTTATTGTGATGGTGTAGACTATATTACATGGATTTATTGTGATGGTGTAGGTAGACTATATTACATGGATTTATTGTGATGGTGTAGGTAGACTATATTACATGGATTTATTGTGATGGTGTAGACTATATTAGATGGATTTATTGTGATGGTGTAGACTATATTACATGGATTTATTGTGATGGTGTAGACTATATTACATGGATTTATTGTGATGGTGTAGGTAGACTATATTACATGGATTTATTGTGATGGTGTAGGCTATATTACATGGATTTATTGTGATGGTGTAGGCTATATTACATGGATTTATTGTGATGGTGTAGACTATATTACATGGATTTATTGTGATGGTGTAGGCTATATTACATGGATTTATTGTGATGGTGTAGACTATATTACATGGATTTATTGTGATGGTGTAGGTAGACTATATTACATGGATTTATTGTGATGGTGTAGGCTATATTACATGGATTTATTGTGATGGTGTAGACTATATTACATGGATTTATTGTGATGGTGTAGACTATATTACATGGATTTATTGTGATGGTGTAGACTATATTACATGGATTTATTGTGATGGTGTAGGTAGACTATATTACATGGATTTATTGTGATGGTGTAGGCTATATTACATGGATTTATTGTGATGGTGTAGGCTATATTACATGGATTTATTGTGATGGTGTAGACTATATTACATGGATTTATTGTGATGGTGTAGGCTATATTACATGGATTTATTGTGATGGTGTAGACTATATTACATGGATTTATTGTGATGGTGTAGACTATATTACATGGATTTATTGTGATGGTGTAGGCTATATTATATGGATTTATTGTGAAGGTGGAGGCTATATTACATGGATTTATTGTGATGGTGTAGACTATATTACATGGATTTATTGTGATGGTGTAGACTATATTACATGGATTTATTGTGATGGTGTAGGTAGACTATATTACATGGATTTATTGTGATGGTGTAGACTATATTACATGGATTTATTGTGATGGTGTAGACTATATTACATGGATTTATTGTGAAGGTGTAGACTATATTACATGGATTTATTGTGATGGTGTAGGTAGACTATATTACATGGATTTATTGTGAAGGTGTAGGCTATATTACATGGATTTATTGTGATGGTGTAGGTAGACTATATTACATGGATTTATTGTGAAGGTGTAGACTATATTACATGGATTTATTGTGATGGTGTAGGTAGACTATATTACATGGATTTATTGTGATGGTGTAGGTAGACTATATTACATGGATTTATTGTGATGGTGTAGACTATATTACATGGATTTATTGTGATGGTGTAGACTATATTACATGGATTTATTGTGATGGTGTAGACTATATTACATGGATTTATTGTGATGGTGTAGACTATATTACATGGATTTATTGTGATGGTGTAGGTAGACTATATTACATGGATTTATTGTGATGGTGTAGGTAGACTATATTACATGGATTTATTGTGATGGTGTAGGTAGACTATATTACATGGATTTATTGTGATGGTGTAGGTAGACTATATTACATGGATTTATTGTGATGGTGTAGGTAGACTATATTACATGGATGTATTGTGAAGGTGTAGACTATATTACATGGATTTATTGTGATGGTGTAGACTATATTACATGGATGTATTGTGAAGGTGTAGACTATATTACATGGATTTATTGTGATGGTGTAGACTATATTACATGGATTTATTGTGAAGGTGTAGGCTATATTACATGGATTTATTGTGATGGTGTAGACTATATTACATGGATTTATTGTGATGGTGTAGACTATATTACATGGGTTTATTGTGAAGGTGGAGGCTATATTACATGGATTTATTGTGATGGTGTAGACTATATTACATGGATTTATTGTGATGGTGTAGACTATATTACATGGATTTATTGTGATGGTGTAGACTATATTACATGGATTTATTGTGATGGTGTAGGCTATATTACATGGATTTATTGTGATGGTGTAGACTATATTACATGGATTTATTGTGATGGTGTAGGCTATATTACATGGATTTATTGTGATGGTGTAGGTAGACTATATTACATGGATTTATTGTGATGGTGTAGACTATATTACATGGATTTATTGTGATGGTGTAGGCTATATTACATGGATTTATTGTGATGGTGTAGGTAGACTATATTACATGGATTTATTGTGATGGTGTAGGCTATATTACATGGATTTATTGTGATGGTGTAGACTATATTACATGGATTTATTGTGATGGTGTAGACTATATTACATGGATTTATTGTGATGGTGTAGACTATATTACATGGATTTATTGTGATGGTGTAGGCTATATTACATGGATTTATTGTGATGGTGTAGACTATATTACATGGATTTATTGTGATGGTGTAGACTATATTACATGGATTTATTGTGATGGTGTAGGCTATATTACATGGATTTATTGTGATGGTGTAGACTATATTACATGGATTTATTGTGATGGTGTAGACTATATTACATGGATTTATTGTGATGGTGTAGACTATATTACATGGATTTATTGTGATGGTGTAGACTATATTACATGGATTTATTGTGAAGGTGTAGACTATATTACATGGATTTATTGTGAAGGTGTAGTCTATATTACATGGATTTATTGTGATGGTGTAGACTATATTACATGGATTTATTGTGATGGTGTAGACTATATTACATGGATTTATTGTGATGGTGTAGACTATATTACATGGATTTATTGTGATGGTGTAGACTATATTACATGGATTTATTGTGATGGTGTAGACTATATTACATGGATTTATTGTGATGGTGTAGACTATATTACATGGATTTATTGTGATGGTGTAGACTATATTACATGGATTTATTGTGATGGTGTAGACTATATTACATGGATTTATTGTGATGGTGTAGACTATATTACATGGATTTATTGTGATGGTGTAGGCTATATTACATGGATTTATTGTGATGGTGTAGACTATATTACATGGATTTATTGTGATGGTGTAGACTATATTACATGGATTTATTGTGATGGTGTAGACTATATTACATGGATTTATTGTGATGGTGTAGACTATATTACATGGATTTATTGTGATGGTGTAGACTATATTACATGGATTTATTGTGATGGTGTAGACTATATTACATGGATTTATTGTGATGGTGTAGACTATATTACATGGATTTATTGTGATGGTGTAGACTATATTACATGGATTTATTGTGATGGTGTAGACTATATTACATGGATTTATTGTGATGGTGTAGACTATATTACATGGATTTATTGTGATGGTGTAGACTATATTACATGGATTTATTGTGATGGTGTAGACTATATTACATGGATGTATTGTGATGGTGTAGACTATATTACATGGATTTATTGTGATGGTGTAGACTATATTACATGGATTTATTGTGATGGTGTAGACTATATTACATGGATTTATTGTGATGGTGTAGACTATATTACATGGATTTATTGTGATGGTGTAGACTATATTACATGGATTTATTGTGATGGTGTAGACTATATTACATGGATTTATTGTGATGGTGTAGACTATATTACATGGATTTATTGTGATGGTGTAGACTATATTACATGGATTTATTGTGATGGTGTAGACTATATTACATGGATTTATTGTGATGGTGTAGACTATATTACATGGATTTATTGTGATGGTGTAGACTATATTACATGGATTTATTGTGATGGTGTAGGCTATATTACATGGATTTATTGTGATGGTGTAGACTATATTACATGGATTTATTGTGATGGTGTAGACTATATTACATGGATTTATTGTGAAGGTGTAGACTATATTACATGGATTTATTGTGAAGGTGTAGACTATATTACATGGATTTATTGTGATGGTGTAGACTATATTACATGGATTTATTGTGATGGTGTAGGCTATATTACATGGATTTATTGTGACGGTGTAGACTATATTACATGGATTTATTGTGATGGTGTAGACTATATTACATGGATTTATTGTGACGGTGTAGACTATATTACATGGATTTATTGTGATGGTGTAGACTATATTACATGGATTTATTGTGATGGTGTAGACTATATTACATGGATTTATTGTGATGGTGTAGACTATATTACATGGATTTATTGTGAAGGTGGAGACTATATTACATGGATTTATTGTGATGGTGTAGACTATATTACATGGATTTATTGTGATGGTGTAGACTATATTACATGGATTTATTGTGATGGTGTAGACTATATTACATGGATTTATTGTGATGGTGTAGACTATATTACATGGATTTATTGTGATGGTGTAGACTATATTACATGGATTTATTGTGAAGGTGTAGACTATATTACATGGATTTATTGTGATGGGGTAGACTATATTACATGGATTTATTGTGATGGTGTAGACTATATTACATGGATTTATTGTGATGGTGTAGACTATATTACATGGATTTATTGTGATGGTGTAGGTAGACTATATTACATGGATTTATTGTGATGGTGTAGACTATATTACATGGATTTATTGTGATGGTGTAGACTATATTACATGGATTTATTGTGATGGTGTAGACTATATTACATGGATTTATTGTGATGGTGTAGACTATATTACATGGATTTATTGTGATGGTGTAGACTATATTACATGGATTTATTGTGAAGGTGTAGACTATATTACATGGATTTATTGTGAAGGTGTAGACTATATTACATGGATTTATTGTGATGGTGTAGACTATATTACATGGATTTATTGTGATGGGGTAGACTATATTACATGGATTTATTGTGAAGGTGTAGACTATATTACATGGATTTATTGTGATGGTGTAGGCTATATTACATGGATTTATTGTGAAGGTGTAGACTATATTACATGGATTTATTGTGAAGGTGTAGACTATATTACATGGATTTATTGTGATGGTGTAGACTATATTACATGGATTTATTGTGATGGTGTAGACTATATTACATGGATTTATTGTGATGGGGTAGGCTATATTACATGGATTTATTGTGATGGTGTAGACTATATTACATGGATTTATTGTGATGGTGTAGACTATATTACATGGATTTATTGTGATGGTGTAGGCTATATTACATGGATTTATTGTGATGGTGTAGACTATATTACATGGATTTATTGTGATGGGGTAGGCTATATTACATGGATTTATTGTGATGGTGTAGACTATATTACATGGATTTATTGTGATGGGGTAGGCTATATTACATGGATTTATTGTGATGGTGTAGACTATATTACATGGATTTATTGTGATGGTGTTGACTATATTACATGGATTTATTGTGATGGTGTAGACTATATTACATGGATTTATTGTGATGGTGTAGACTATATTACATGGATTTATTGTGATGGTGTAGACTATATTACATGGATTTATTGTGATGGTGTAGACTATATTACATGGATTTATTGTGAAGGTGTAGGCTATATTACATGGATTTATTGTGAAGGTGTAGACTATATTACATGGATTTATTGTGATGGTGTAGACTATATTACATGGATTTATTGTGATGGTGTAGACTATATTACATGGATTTATTAGACTGATGTCCCAAAGGTCTGCATATCAGTGTCTTGTAGGCTGTGAGTGGAAGCCAGGAGATGCTAAATGTGTTTATGTTAATTAACGGTCAATTACTGTGAGACCGGCAGTTATTTGCTTGCCAATCACAGGCTGGCGAAATGGCATGACTGTCACAGCTCTAGTCATGACCTGATTGGTCCTGCTGACAGAGAGCTTTCCCAACAGTGTTAGTCACCAGGGGTTTTAAACAGCTACCATAGTGACCATGCAATATTGAACTTGGAGCAGCAGCGTGTTAGGCTCGGTCAAGCTGTGTGTGTTTGGCTCAGCCCACTGAGAGGAGAAGGAGAAGGTTGTCCTTTGTCAAGAGAGAGAGAGAGAGAGAGATGGGGCGGGTTGAGAGAGACAGTGAGACCGAAAGAGAGAGAGAATAAGTAAGAGGTTAGGAGTACTCTGGGGTTTTGTACAGATTAGAAGCAGGCTAATCAGGGTTAGGGGTGTTCTGACTTGGGTTTGGTACAGGTTGGATTAAAACTACTCTGATATTTGAAGTGATGGATAAATGGGGATGTCCCTGATACTACTGGTCCCAGTCTGTCCCTGACACTACTGGTCCCAGTCTGTCCCTGATACTACTGGTCCCAGTCTGTCCCTGACACTACTGGTCCCAGTCTGTCACTAATACTACTGGTCCCAGTCTGCCCCTGATACTACTGGTCTCAGTCTGTCCCTAATACTACTGGTCCCAGTCTGTCCCTGATACTACTGGTCCCAGTCTGTCCCTGATACTACTGGTCCCAGTCTGTCCCTAATACTACTGGTCCCAGTCTGTCCCTGATACTACTGGTCCCAGTCTGTCCCTGATACTACTGGTCCCAGTCTGTCCCTGATACTACTGGTCCCAATCTGTCCCTGACACTACTGGTCCCAGTCTGTCACTAATACTACTGGTCCCAGTCTGCCCCTGATACTACTGGTCTCAGTCTGTCCCTAATACTACTGGTCCCAGTCTGTCCCTGATACTACTGGTCCCAGTCTGTCCCTGATACTACTGGTCCCAGTCTGTCCCTAATACTACTGGTCCCAGTCTGTCCCTGATACTACTGGTCCCAGTCTGTCCCTGATACTACTGGTCCCAGTCTGTCCCTGATACTACTGGGCCCAGTCTGTCCCTGATACTACAGGTCCCAGTCTGTTCCTAATACTACTGGTCCCAGTCTGTCCCTGATACTACTGGTCCCAGTCTGTCCCTGATACTACTGGTCCCAGTCTGTCCCTAATACTACTGGTCCCAGTCTGTCCCTGATACTACTGGTCCCAGTCTGTCCCTGATACTACTGGTCCCAGTCTGTCCCTAATACTACTGGTCCCAGTCTGTCCCTGATACTACTGGTCCCAGTCTGTCCCTGATACTACTGGTCCCAGTATGTCTCTGATACTACTGGTCCCAGTCTGTCCCTGATACTACTGGTCCCAGTCTGTCCCTGATAGTACTGGTCCCAGTCTGTCCCTGATACTACTGGTCCCAGTCTGTCTCTGATACTACTGGTCCCAGTCTGTCCCTGATACTTCTGGTCCCAGTCTGTCCCTGATACTACTGGTCCCAGTCTGTCTCTGATACTACTGGGCCCAGTCTGTCCCTGATACTACTGGGCCCAGTCTGTCCCTGATACTACTGGTCCCAGTCTGTCCCTAATACTACTGGTCCCAGTCTGTCCCTGATACTACTGGTCCCAGTCTGTCCCTAATACTACTGGTCCCAGTCTGTCTCTAATGCTACTGGTCCCAGTCTGTCCCTAATACTACTGGTCCCAGTCTGTCTCTAATGCTACTGGTCCCAGTCTGTCCCTGATACTTCTGGTTCCAGTCTGTCTCTGATACTACTGGTCCCAGTCTGTCTCTAATACTACTGGTCCCAGTCTGGCCCTGATACTACTGGTCCCAGTCTGTCTCTGATACTACTGGTCCCAGTCTGTCTCTAATACTACTGGTCCCAGTCTGTCCCTGAAACTACTGGTCCCAGCCTGTCCCTGATACTACTGGGCCCAGTCTGTCCCTGATACTACTGGTCCCAGCCTGTCCCTGATTCTACTGGTCCCAGTCTGTCTTTGATACTACTGGTCCCAGTCTGTCCCTGATACTACTGGTCCCAGTCTGTCTCTGATACTACAGTTCCCAGTCTGTCTCTGATACTACTGGTCCCAGTCTGTCCCTGATGCTACAGTTCCCAGTCTGTCCCTGATACTACTGGTCCCAGTCTGTCCCTGATACTACTGGTCCCAGCCTGTCTCTGATTCTACTGGTCCCAGTCTGTCCCTGATACTACTGGTCCCAGTCTGTCCCTGATACTACTGGTCCCAGTCTGTCTCTGATACTACTGGTCCCAGCCTGTCCCTGATACTACTGGTCCCAGTCTGTCCCTGATACTACTGGTCCCAGCCTGTCCCTGATACTACTGGTCCCAGTCTGTCCCTGATACTACTGGTCCCAGCCTGTCTCTGATACTACTGGTCCCAGTCTGTCTCTGATACTACTGGTCCCAGTCTGTCTCTGATATTACTGGTCCCAGTCTGTCCCTGATACTACTGGTCCCAGTCTGTCCCTGATTCAGTGATAGGAATAGTTTCTTAGCAGCTGTCATAGGGAATGGCCATGTGTCTCTGCCAAGGTGTTTCCCATCTAGATCCATCAATCACCAGTGGATTAATCCCTGTGGAAAGAGTTCCATCTCTAGTATGCCTGTAATAACTGTAGGGAGATGTATTCAGATTAGAAGAATGGAAAACAATGAACAGGGAATACTGGCATTGGAAGTTGGAAACTTTTGATTTACTGCTGTTGCTGTTGAGTCATGATCAAAATAACAACCTCCAAATGTATTAATACAGTTGATTAATGATTACAGTTGATTAATGATTACAGTTTATTAATAATTACAGTTTATTAATGATTACAGTTTATTAATGATTACAGTTGATTATTGATTACAGTTGATTATTGATTACAATTGATTAATGATTACAGTTTATTCATGATTACAGTTGATTAATGATTACAGTTGATTAATGATTACAGTTTATTAATAATTACAGTTGATTAATGATTACAGTTGATTAATGATTACAGTTGATTAATGATTACAGTTGATTAATAATTACAGTTTATTAATGATTACTGTTGATTACTGGTTACAGTTGATTATTGATTACAGTTGATTATTGATTACAGTTGATTAATGATTACAGTTTATTCATGATTACAGTTTATTCATGATTACAGTTTATTAGACAGAGAATAGAATGCTCAACATAGTTTATGCTGAATGAAATATGATAGCTAATGTAGATGAAATGGTTGATTAGGCATCGTATTTCCTATATAGATGACTACTTTTGACCTATGGGGAATAGGTTTGCCTTTTGGATTGTAACCCTTGCTGTGTCTGTCAGATTACCATATTGCCTACCCACAATACCCGCAATCTGGAGAAAACAGAAACCTAATAAAGACGATAGAGAGAGACTGCTGTTCCAGGAACATAAACAACATTAAGAGCTCCCCTCTGCCACGGTCAAAGTCCTTTAAGTGGAGTACCTCTCTCTGCCACGGTCAAAGTCCTTTAAGTGGGGTACCTCTCTCTGCCACGGTCAAAGTCCTTTAAGTGGAGTACCTCTCTCTGCCACGGTCAAAGTCCTTTAAGTGGGGTACCTCTCTCTGCCACGGTCAAAGTCCTTTAAGTGGGGTACCTCTCTCTGCCACGGTCAAAGTCCTTTAAGTGGAGTACCTCTCTCTGCCACGGTCAAAGTCCTTTAAGTGGACTACCTCTCTCTGCCACGGTCAAAGTCCTTTAAGTGGAGTACCTCTCTCTGCCACGGTCAAAGTCCTTTAAGTGGGGTACCTCTCTCTGCCACGGTCAAAGTCCTTTAAGTGGGGTACCTCTCTCTGCCACGGTCAAAGTCCTTTAAGTGGAGTACCTCTCTCTGCCACGGTCAAAGTCCTTTAAGTGGAGTACCTCTCTCTGCCACGGTCAAAGTCCTTTAAGTGGAGTACCTCTCTCTGCCACGGTCAAAGTCCTTTAAGTGGAGTATCTCTCTCTGCCACGGTCAAAGTCCTTTAAGTGGAGTACCTCTCTCTGCCACGGTCAAAGTCCTTTAAGTGGAGTACCTCTCTCTGCCACGGTCAAAGTCCTTTAAGTGGAGTACCTCTCTCTGCCACGGTCAAAGTCCTTCAAGTGGAGTACCTCTCTCTGCCACGGTCAAAGTCCTTTAAGTGGAGTACCTCTCTCTGCCACGTTCAAAGTCCTTTAAGTGGAGTATCTCTCTCTGCCACGGTCAAAGTCCTTTAAGTGGAGTACATCTCTCTGCCACGGTCAAAGTCCTTTAAGTGGAGTACCTCTCTCTGCCACGGTCAAAGTCCTTTAAGTGGAGTACCTCTCTCTGCCACGGTCAAAGTCCTTTAAGTGGAGTACCTCTCTCTGCCACGGTCAAAGTCCTTTAAGTGGAGTACCTCTCTCTGCCACGGTCAAAGTCCTTTAAATGGAGTGCCTCTCTCTGCCACGGTCAAAGTCATTTAAGTGGAGTACCTCTCTCTGCCACGGTCAAAGTCCTTTAAGTGGAGTACCTCTCTCTGCCACGGTCAAAGTCCTTTAAGTGGAGTACCTCTCTCTGCCACACTCTGTGTTTTACTGGTAAACTGGAGATTTAAAGCCCAGGGTCTTGGATGCTACAACAGATTTTTTATCCTAACACCAAATGCCAACGCGCACTGTGAAATAGATTACTTTATAAAGATTACTTTTACTTTTTACCAATGTTCATAGTCTAAGAATAGTTCAGGCCCAGTGATAATGTTGTAAGGAGACAGTTTACTTAACTGTGTAAAGATTTCTTAAAACCTTCTCCTAAATAGGAATTTCCACTAATCCCAACTCCGGGTTTTCGTCATTTTCAGGGGAACCAGGTCCAAAGTGTGCCTCCCTCTTTGACTTTGACCAACAACAAGACAGAGCATCATGTATCCATCATGTGTAGAAGGAGGAGGAGGGGGGAGAGGAGGGGGGGAGGGGGAGAAGGAGGAGTAGAAAGCAGAGTAGGACAAGGTGGGGGGAGGACGAGGAGGAAGGGGGAGGAGCGGGGTAGGAGGAGGAGAAGGAGGAGTAGAAAGCAGAGTAGGACGAGGTGGGGGGAGGACCAGGAGGGAGGGGGGAGGACGAGGAGGAGGAGGGGGGAGGAGGAGGGGGAGGAGGATTAAGCAGAGGAGGAGAAGGAGGAGAGGGAGGAAGAGCAAGGGGAGGATGGTGTGTGTTAGCCAGCTACGCTAACCAGCCTCCAAGCCAAGAGGCCTGTACATCATGTGTATCATTGCTGTTGCCCAGAGTGTTGGCTCTACTTGTGCACTGGTTTCATAACTCTCCAGCATTATGTCTTGTGTCAGCCTCATTCATTTAATTTCATTTGTCACATGCTTCGTAAACAACAGGTGTAGAATAACAGTGAAATGCTAACTTACACTCCTTCCCAAGAATACAGAGAGAAACATAAAAAAATATATATAGAAAAATAATAACATGAGGAATAAATATACAATGAGTAACGATAACCAGGCTATATACACAGGATACCAGTTCAGAGTCAACGATAACGATAACCAGGCTATATACACAGGATACCAGTACAGAGTCAACGATAACGATAACCAGGCTATATACACAGGATACCAGTACAGAGTCAACGATAATGATAACCAGGCTATATACACAGGATACCAGTACAGAGTCAATGATAACAATAACCAGGCTATATACACAGGATACCAGTACAGAGTCAATGAGTAATGATAACCAGGCTATATACACAGGATACCAGTTCAGAGTCAACGATAACGATAACCAGGCTATATACACAGGATACCAGTACAGAGTCAACGATAATGATAACCAGGCTATATACACAGGATACCAGTACAGAGTCAATGATAACAATAACCAGGCTATATACACAGGATACCAGTACAGAGTCAATGAGTAATGATAACCAGGCTATATACACAGGATACCAGTACAGAGTCAACGATAACGATAACCAGGCTATATACACAGGATACCAGTACAGAGTCAATGATAACAATAACCAGGCTATATACACAGGTTACCAGTACAGAGTCAATGATGACGATAACCAGGCTATATACACAGGATACCAGTACAGAGTCAATGATAACAATAACCAGGCTATATACACAGGTTACCAGTACAGAGTCAATGATGATGATAACCAGGCTATATACACAGGTTACCAGTACAGAGTCAATGATAACAATAACCAGGCTATATACACAGGATATCAGTACAGAGTCAATGATAACAATAACCAGGGTATATACACAGGATACCAGTACTGAGTCAATGAGTAATGATAACAAGGCTATATACACAGGATACCAGTACAGAGTCTATGTGCTGGGGTATGAGGTAATTGAAGTAGATATGTACGTATCCCAAGATGGCGTAGCAGTAGGACGTATTGTCGTGTAGTGTCGTGTAGTGTCCCTTGTATATATCGTTTGTTTTCGTTTTTTTCTTCACATATCTTTAAAACTTTTTGCTGAACCTCAACTTCTTCTAAATACTCTCCTGCAACCCGCCTCACCCAACGTAGCTATTTTTCCTAAAGTATTTATATTTACTTCGGACCTGGAACCCCTCAACTGAAGCTAGCCAACGAACTACCAGCTTCAGCAAAACATTGCTAGCGGTCTTCAGCTAACCGGTCATCAGCTAACCTTTAGCTCGGAAAGCTCTCGCCAGTTCGAACAACGCGACTCTAACCAGAGCATAACGGACCTATTTATTATTTTATTTTATTTTTCATCCCCGGATTCCCATCGCAAACGGAACATTTTGAGCTCCTGGGCTACAATATCCAGACCCACGACCGGTCCATCGATGTCACTGCATGAAGAGGAATAAACAGATACCCCCATCGCGACGTCCCCAAAGGCTAACTCTCTAGCCCTTGCTATCTCCTTGCTTGCAAATTCGGCCTGCTAACTGCTAGCTTGTTTAGCCCGGTCCGCTAACTGCTACCGTGTTTAGCACCGTCTACTAACTGTTAGCTTGTTAGCACAGGCCTGCTAACCGTCTGAATCGCCGCGTCCCAAACACTCACTGAACCCATATTTACTTTCTATCCCTTTTCGATTTTTAATTTGTTTATACCTTCCGGTAACCTGCCTCACCCAATGTGATACGGAACCGCTATTATCTTTACATTTTTAGAACACACTCAAGAACCTCCAGAAGCTAACCAGCTAACTGGCTACAAGCTATTTGGTCATTGTTAGTTTTCTAACCTGGATAATCACTCGCCAGTCCAGCTTCCCTGCCCCATCCACCGCTGCCCCTTGGACACTGATCACTTGGCTACATAGCTGATGCATGCTGGACTGTCCATTAATCACGGTAATCCATTCTGCTTGTTTATGTTTTATCTGTCGGCCCCAGCCGCACTTAGGCTCTGTGTGTAGTTAATCCGACCCTCTCTGCCTAATCAATCGCCATTCTACCTGCTGTTGTTGTGCTAGCTGATTAGCTGTTGTCTCACCTACTGTTTTAGCTAGCTCTCCCAATTCAACACCTGTGATTACTGTATGCCTCGCTGTATGTCTCTCTCATATGTCAATATGCCTTGTATACTGTTGTGCAGGTTAGTTATCATTGTTTTAGTTTACAATGGAGCCCCTAGTTCCACTCTTTATACCCCTGTTACCTCCTTTGTCCCACCCCCCACACATGCGGTGACCTCACCCATTACAACCAGCATGTCCAGAGATACAACCTCTCTCATCATCACCCAGTGCCTGGGCTTACCTCCGCTGTACCCGCACCCCACCATACCCCTGTTTGCGCATTATGCCCTGAATATATTCTACCATGCCCAGAAACCTGCTCCTCTTATTCTCTGTCCCCAACGCCCTAGGCGACCAGTTTTGATAGCCTTCAGCCGCACCCTCATACTACTCCTTCTCTGTTCCGCGGGTGATGTGGAGGTAAACCCAGGCCCTGCATGTCCCCAGGCACCCTCATTTGTTGACTTCTGTGATCGAAAAAGCCTTGGTTTCATGCATGTCAACATCAGAAGCCTCCTCCCTAAGTTTGTCTTACTCACTGCTCTAGCACACTCTGCTAACCCTGATGTCCTTGCCGTGTCTGAATCCTGGCTCAGGAAGGCCACCAAAAATTCTGAGATTTCCATACCCAACTATAACATCTTCCGTCAAGATAGAACTGCCAAAGGAGGAGGAGTTGCAGTCTACTGCAGAGAGAGCCTGCAAAGTAATGTCATACTTTCCAGGTCCATACCCAAACAGTTCGAACTACTAATTTTGAAAATTACTCTCTCCAGAAATAAGTCTCTCACTGTTGCCGCCTGCTACCGACCCCCCTCAGCTCCCAGCTGTGCCCTGGACACCATTTGTGAATTGATCGCCCCCCATCTAGCTTCAGAGTTTGTTCTGTTAGGTGACCTAAACTGGGATATGCTTAACACCCCGGCAGTCCTACAATCTAAGCTAGATGCCCTCAATCTCACTCAAATCATCAAGGAACCCACCAGGTACAACCCTAACTCTGTAAACAAGGGCACCCTCATTGACGTCATCCTGACCAACTGGCCCTCCAAATACACCTCCGCTGTCTTCAACCAGGATCTCAGCGATCACTGCCTCATTGCCTGTATCCGCTACGGAGCCGCAGTCAAACGACCACCCCTCATCACTGTCAAACGCTCCCTAAAACACTTCTGTGAGCAGGCCTTTCTAATCGACCTGGCCCGGGTATCCTGGAAGGACATTGACCTCATCCCGTCAGTTGAGGATGCCTGGTCTTTCTTTAAAAGTAACTTCCTCACCATTTTAGATAAGCATGCCGTTCAAAAAATGCAGAACTAAGAACAGATATAGCCCCTGGTTCACTCCAGACCTGACTGCCCTCGACCAGCACAAAAACATCCTGTGGCGGACTGCACTAACATCGAACAGTCCCCGCGATATGCAACTGTTCAGGGAAGTCAGGAACCAATACACACAGTCAGTCAGGAAAGCTAAAGCCAACTTCTTCAGGCAGAAGTTTGCATCCTGTAGCTCCAACTCCAAAAAGTTCTGGGACACTGTGAAGTCCATGGAGAACAAGAGCACCTCCTCCCAGCTGCCCACTGCACTGAGGCTAGGTAACACGGTCACCACCGATAAATCCATGATTATCGAAAACTTCAACAAGCATTTCTCAACGGCTGGCCATGCCTTCCGCCTGGCTACTCCAACCTCGTCCAACAGCTCCCCCCCCCCCGCAGCTACTCGCCCAAGCCTCTCCAGGTTCTCCTTTACCCAAATCCAGATAGCAGATGTTCTGAAAGAGCTGCAAAACCTGGACCCGTACAAATCAGCTGGGCTTGACAATCTGGACCCTCTATTCCTGAAACTATCCGCCGCCATTGTCGCAACCCCTATTACCAGCCTGTTCAACCTCTCTTTCATATCGTCTGAGATCCCCAAGGATTGGAAAGCTGCCGCAGTCATCCCCCTCTTCAAAGGGGGCGACACCCTGGACCCAAACTGTTACAGACCAATATCCATCCTGCCCTGCCTATCTAAGGTCTTCGAAAGCCAAGTCAACAAACAGATCACTGACCATCTTGAATCCCACCGTACCTTCTCCGCTGTGCAATCTGGTTTCCGAGCTGGTCACGGGTGTACCTCAGCCACGCTCAAGGTGCTAAACGATATCATAACCGCCATCGATAAAAGACAGTACTGTGCAGCCGTCTTCATAGACCTTGCCAAGGCTTTCGACTCTGTCAATCACCGTATTCTTATTGGCAGACTCAGTAGCCTCGGTTTTTCGGATGACTGCCTTGCCTGGTTCACCAATTACTTTGCAGACAGAGTTCAGTGTGTCAAATCGGAGGGCATGCTGTCCGGTCCTCTGGCAGTCTCTATGGGGGTGCCACAGGGTTCAATTCTCGGGCCGACTCTTTTCTCTGTATATATCAATGATGTTTCTCATGCTGCGGGCGATTCCCTGATCCACCTCTACGCAGACGACACCATTCTATATACTTCCGGCCCGTCCTTGGACACTGTGCTATCTAACCTCCAAACGAGCTTCAATGCCATACAGCACTCCTTCCGTGGCCTCCAACTGCTCTTAAACGCTAGTAAAACCAAATGCATGCTTTTCAACCGTTCGCTGCCTGCACCCGCACGCCTGACCAGCATCACCACCCTGGATGGTTCCGACCTTGAATATGTGGACATCTATAAGTACCTAGGTGTCTGGCTAGACTCTAAACTCTCCTTCCAGACCCATATCAAACATCTCCAATCGAAAATCAAATCAAGAGTCGGCTTTCTATTCCGCAACAAAGCCTCCTTCACTCACGCCGCCAAACTTACCCTAGTAAAACTGACTATCCTACCGATCCTCGACTTCGGCGATGTCATCTACAAAATTGCTTCCAACACTCTACTCAGCAAACTGGATGCAGTTTATCACAGTGCCATCCGTTTTGTCACTAAAGCACCTTATACCACCCACCACTGCGACTTGTATGCTCTAATCGGCTGGCCCTCGCTACATATTCGTCGCCAGACCCACTGGCTCCAGCTCATCTACAAGTCCATGCTAGGTAAAGCTCCGCCTTATCTCAGTTCACTGGTTACGATGGCAACACCCATCCGTAGCACGCGCTCCAGCAGGTGTATCTCACTGATCATCCCTAAAGCCAACACCTCATTTGGCCGCCTTTCGTTCCAGTTCTCTGCTGCCTGTGATTGGAACGAATTGCAAAAATCACTGAAGTTGGAGACTTTTATCTCCCTCACCAACTTCAAACATCTGCTATCCGAGCAGCTAACCGATCGCTGCAGCTGTACATAGTCTATTGGTAAATAGCCCACCCATTTTCACCTACCTCATCCCCATACTGTTTTTATTTATTTATTTTTCTGCTCTTTTGCACACCAATATCTCTACATAACCATCTGATCATTTATCACTCCAGTGTTAATCTGCATAATTGTAATTATTTGCCTACCTTCTCATGCCTTTTGCACACAATGTATATATAGACTCCCCTTTTTTCTACTGTGTTATTGACTTGTTAATTGTTTACTCCATGTGTAACTCTGTGTTGTCTGTTCACACTGCTATGCCTTATCTTGGCCAGGTCGCAGTTGCAAATGAGAACTTGTTCTCAACTAGCCTACCTGGTTAAATAAAGGTGAAATATAGGTGAAAAAAATATAGGTACAGTAGGGATAAAGTGACTAGGCAACAGGATAGATAATTAACAGTAACAGCAGCGTATCTGATGAGCTAAAAGAGTCTTTTATCAGTCGTATGGCTTGGGGGGTAGAAGCTGTTCAGGGTCCTGTTGGTTCCAGACTTGGTGCATCGGTACCGCTTGCTGTGCGGTATCAGAGAGAACAGTCTATGACTAGGGTGGCTGGACTCTTTGACAATTTTGAGAGCCTCTTACACCGCCTGGTATAGAGGTCCTGGATGGCAGGGATCTCGGCCCCAGTGATGTACTGGGCCGTACACTCTACCCTCTGTAGCGCCATGCGATGGAGGGCGGTGCTATTGCCAAACCAAGCAGTGATGCAGCCAGTCAAGATGCTCTCAATGGTGCAGTTGTAGAACTTTTTGCAACATCTTTTCAATCTCCTGAGGGGGAAGAGGTGTGCCTTCTTCCTGACTGTGTGTGTGTGTAAGCCATGCTAATTCTTTAGTAATGTGGACACGGAGGAACATGAAGCTCTCGACCCATTCCACTCCAGCCCTGTCGATGTGAACGGGGGCGTGGCTCGGCCCTCCGTTTCCTGTAGTCCACCATCAGCTCCTTTGTCTTGCTGACGTTGAGGAAAAGGCTGTTGTCATGGCACCACGCCGCCCGGTCATTGACCTCCCCCCTATAGGCTGTCTCATCGTTGTCGGTAACCACCAGTAGGTGTCCTATTGGGATCAGTCTGGTGTGCCCACCAGTATGTGTCCTATTGGGATCAGGCTGGTGTGCCCACCAGTAGGTATCCTATTGGGATCAGTCTGGTGTACCCACCAGTAGGTGTCCTATTGGGATCAGTCTGGTGTACCCACCAGTAGGTGTCCTATTGGGATCAGTCTGGTGTGCCCACCAGTAGGTGTCCTATTGGGATCAGTCTGGTGAACCCACCAGTAGGTGTCCTATTGGGATCAGTCTGGTGTGCCCACCAGTAGGTGTCCTATTGGGATCAGTCTGGTGTGCCCACCAGTAGGTGTCCTATTGGGATCAGTCTGGTGTGCCCACCAGTATGTGTCCTATTGGGATCAGTCTGGTGTGCCCACCAGTAGGTGTCCTATTGGGATCAGTCTGGTGAACCCACCAGTAGGTGTCCTATTGGGATCAGTCTGGTGAACCCACCAGTAGGTGTCCTATTGGGATCAGTTTGGTGTGCCCACCAGTAGGTGTCCTATTGGGATCAGTCTGGTGAACTAAACAGCCTCCAAGCAAACAGTCCTGTGCATCATGTCTATCAGCTTCTTGCCTAGTGCTGACTCTATGTGTTTTGTCATGTATCCCTGGAGCAGTTTTTCTTTTGGGTGAAATCTGACTGATCATGATTGGGGCTACAGGAAACGGCTACAGGAGACGGCTACAGGAGAACGGCTGCAGGAGACGGGCTACAGGAGATGGGCTACATGAGACGGCTACAGGAAACGGCTACAGGAGATGGGCTACATGAGACGGCTACAGGAGAACGGCTACAGGAGATGGCTACAGGAGATGGGCTACATGAGACGGCTACAGGAAACGGCTACAGGAGATGGGCTACATGAGACGGCTACAGGAGAACGGCTACAGGAGATGGCTACAGGAGAACGGCTACAGGAGAACGGCTACAGGAAACGGCTACAGGAGATGGGCTACATGAGATGGCTACAGGAGAACGGCTACAAGAGATGGCTACAGGAGACGGGTTATAGGAGACGGGCTACAGGAGACGGGCTACAGGAGACGGCTACAGGAGAGGGCTACAGGGGACGGCTATAGGAGACGGCTTCAGGAGACGGGCTACAGGAGATGGCTACAGGAGACGGCTACAGGAGAACGGCTATAGGAGACGGCTACAGGAGACGGGCTACAGGAGACGGGCTACAGGAGACGGCTACAGGAGACGGGCTACAGGAGACGGCTACAGGAGACGGGCTACAGGAGACGGGCTACAGGAGACGGGCTACAGGAGACGGCAACAGGAGACGGGCTACAGGAGACGGCTACAGGAGACGGGCTAAAATAAAAC
Organism: Oncorhynchus clarkii lewisi; assembly: GCF_045791955.1. Taxonomy (NCBI): domain Eukaryota; kingdom Metazoa; phylum Chordata; class Actinopteri; order Salmoniformes; family Salmonidae; genus Oncorhynchus; species Oncorhynchus clarkii. Next base: position 3,216,259 of record NC_092157.1, read on the forward strand.
TATTATTTCGTTTCCTAAAGGTGCTTGAGAGGTACCACTTTATATACAGTCAATTTTTCAAGTGGTTCTAGGCCCTGGGCCCATAGTGAGCATCCCCCTCCTCACACCTCCTCCCCCATCCCAGTCTCCCCCATCCCAGTCTCCCCCAGCTCAGTATCCCCTAGCCCAGTCTCACCCAGCCCAGTCTCCCCCAGCCCAGTCTCCCCTAGCCCAGTCTCCCCCAGCCCAGTCTCCCCTAGCCCAGTCTCACCCAGCCCAGTCTCACCCAGCCCAGTCTCCCCCAGCCCAGTCTCCCCTAGCCCAGTCTCCCCCAGCCCAGTCTCCCCCAGCCCAGTCTCCCCTAGCCCAGTCTCACCAAGCCCAGTCTCCCCCAGCCCAGTCTCCCCCAGCCCAGTCTCCCCTAGCCCAGTCTCCCCCAGCCCAGTCTCCCCCAGCCCAGTCTCTCCCAGCCCAGTCTCCCCTAGCCCAGTCTCCCCCAGCCCAGTCTCCCCAGCCCAGTCTCTCCCAGCCCAGTCTCTCCCAGCCCAGTCTCCCCTAGCCCAGTCTCCCCAAGCCCAGTCTCCCCTAGCCCAGTCTCCCCCAGCCCAGTCTCCCCTAGCCCAGCCTCCCCCAGCCCAGCCTCCCCCAGCCCAGTCTCCCCTAGCCCAGTCTCCCCAACCCAGTCTCTCCCAGCCCAGCCTCCCCCAGCCCAGTCTCCCCTAGCCCAGTCTCCCCAACCCAGTGTCACCCAGCCCAGTCTCCCCTAGCCCAGTTCTTGGAGCTGTACGCTAATTGTTGCTAATTGTTGCTAATGGTTTGGTTCACTTGCTAATCCATCTGCTCGATGCTGAGTATGTTGCCTAATAACCGCATAGGAAAAGGGTAAATAGTGTTGGGAATCTGATGGGAGACTGTGTTTTCTCCTTCACTCTCTGCTACTGTCTGTCTGTCTGTCTGTCTGTCTGTCTGTCTGTCTGTCTGTCTGTCTGTCTCAACTGAAGTCAATGGGATGTATTGGCATGGGAAGCATATGTTTATGCCAAAGCAAGTTTTTAATGAACAACAAACAAAAATAAACAATCAGAAACTAACAGTAAACAAAACGGGGGAAACAGTATTTCCAGTGAGGAGAACAAGTATTTGATACACTGCCGATTTTGCAGGTTTTCCTACTTACAAAGCATGTAGAGGTCTGTAATTTCTATCATAGGTACACTTCAACTGTGAGTCATTTAACATACTCTCTTATCCAGAGCCCCTATAGTAGTGAGTCATTTAACAGACTCTCTGATTCAGAACCACTGCAGTAGTGAGTCATTTAACAGACTCTCTTGTCCAGAGCTCCTACAGTAGTGAGTCATTTAGCAGACTCTCTTGTCCAGAGCTCCTATAGTAGTGAGTCATTTAACAGACTCTCCAACCACATATCACAGGCATAAGGTTTCCATCCAATTGGCGACAGATTTTCATGTGAATATTCTAGAATCTGTTTAAATAAAACATGTGAATATTCTAGAATCTGTTTAAATAAAACATGTGAATATTCTAGAATCTGTTTAAATAAAAAATGTGAATATTCTAGAATCTGTTTAAATTTAAAATGTGAATATTCTAGAATCTGTTTAAATAAAAAATGTGAATATTCTAGAATCTGTTTAAATAAAAAATGTGAATATTCTAGAATCTGTTTAAATAAAAAATGTGAATATTCTAGAATCTGTTTAAATTTAAAATGTGAATATTCTAGAATCTGTTTAAATAAAAAATGTGAATATTCTAGAATCTGTTTAAATTTAAAATGTGAATTTTATAGAATCTGTTTAAATTTTAAAATGTGAATTTTCCCACCAGTGGTGTGTTTCCACCAAACTGACTTGTTGTATATAAAACAACAGTGCGTAATGACGGAGTGCACACAAAATATACCTTTTCGCTTAAGATTTCATGTACCGAATAGAAATCAAAAGTTCAATGTGTTTCCCATCGCATTTTCAACTCTACCGATTAGTTTTGTCACAAAAAAATGTTGTGATAAATAGAAAATGCGCCTCCTCTGGTCTTGGCACCTGCTCTCTAGCCAACAACTCGCAGATACGCTGGGTAGTCTGTGTGGGTCTGTCTTGTCTACATTATGATATTATTATGGATAAGAACCAGAATCTTTCTCAGCTGCAGAGAGCAGTGGAAAAATATTTTGAGTAGGAGAGGTACGGAAACCGCATGTCATAATTCAGCATGTGGTAGCTAGCATGTATACACAGCTTAGTTGGGCCCTGTGATTGATTAGCATCCTGTCCAGGGGTTAAATACATCTGCCTCACACTACAGAAACAGGAGATAGGCTCCTTCCCTGAGGGCAGTTCTGACTACTTGCTCAGACAAGGCTACGTGGTTGACCTGACCACTACAGTATAAGCAGTTCAGTTTTTTTTTTTTTTTTGGGGGGGGTGGGGGGCTTATAATTTATAGCTTGATAGCTGTTTTTTTTGGGGGGGGGGGCTTATATTTTATAGCTTTATAGCTGTTTTTTGGGGGGGGCTTATATTTTATAGCTTTATAGCAGTTTTTTGGGGGGGGCTTATATTTTATAGCTTTATAGCTGTTTTTTTGGGGGGGGGGTTATATTTTATAGCTTTATAGCTGTTTTTTAGGGGGGGGGCTTATATTTTATAGCTTTATAGCTGTTTTTTGTTGGGGGGGGCTTATATTTTATAGCTTTATAGCTGTTTTTGGGGGGGGGGTTATATTTTATAGCTTAATAGCTGTTTTTGGGGGGGGGGCTTATATTTTATAGTTTTTTTGGGGAAAAAACAAGAAAACAGAGACAAAACAGTAAACAACTTAACAATTACATTTCCACAAACATGAATGACATCACACTTGCTCAGATCCACATGTTCCCACCGTATCCACAGCCAAAGCTTTTGTGTGCAATACTTGTAAGACTCCATACGACTTCACATTGTTGTTTCTGTCTGTAGAATTGTTTCTAATATTTTACTAATAAAACATTAGTGTGAGCAGTTGTTAATCAGCACCGAAACATGTGATCAGCTCTGACAAAATGGGGCACAAGTCCAAAACAAGCAAAACTACATTTCATTAAAGCACAGAGCTTCAAAAATGATACATCACTTGTTGAATCGGAGCAAATTTTCACAATGTATTTCATGCTGTGTTTATGAAGTGGTTTGTGGTGGGAGGGAGGGATGTCTCAGAGACCCATCGAAGCCTCACTATTTCAGATAAGCATCTGTTTTACTTCTGTTAGGGTTGTTTTCCAAAATGACACCTTATTCCCTACATAGTGCACTACTTTCTCCAGAGCTCTCGTTGAAAGTAGTGCACTATATAGGGAATAGGGTGCCATTTGGAGCTGAACCCTATAGCTCCGGTCCGTCAGCGTAGCTGCTAACCACGTCATCCTCCCATGTCTTGGCTCCAGATGAACAGTTCGTCTTGGAACAGCATCTCCTGCAAGAGATCTGAGAGAGAGTGTGTGTCCCAAATGCTAATTCCCTATGTAGTTCGCTACTTTAGACCAAGGCCCATAGGGAAGATAAATTCCCCTATTGGGAACAGGGTGCCATTTGGGACAAACCCAAGAAAAGACTGGATGGAATCCTATCGGGGACCTTTTAGAGTGTTCAGAATAACATGATTCGCAGGTCAAATTCATTACTTGTGCTCACCCCATATTCTGGTCTCCTTTTAAGGTCATACTGGTCTCTACAAACATTTTATGGGCTTTTAGAGCAGATAAATAGTGTTATATACAGCTTTAGGCCTGGATCGATGTGTCCACATCTAACACTCACCCTGTCTGTTTTCACCAAAGTCATTACTCCATAAAGAATACATCAGCCCTGTAATATTCCCTTCTCTTCAACAATATATACTAAACAAAAATATAAACATTGATGTTTTCATGAGCTGAAATAAAAGATCACGGAAATGTTCCATACTGTCACGTTCTGACCTTTATTTCCTTTGTTTTGTCATTATTTAGTATAGTCAGGGCGTGAGTTGGGGTGGGCAGTCTATGTTTTGTGTTTCTATGTTTGGTTTCTGTTTTGGCCTAGTATGGTTCTCAATAAGAGGCAGGTGTCGTTAGTTGTCTCTGATTGAGAATCATACTTAGGTAGCCTGGGTTACGATGTTGGTTGGTGGGTGTTTGTTTCCGTGTGTGCGTTTGTCGCCACACGGTACTGTTTCGGTTTGGTCATTTCACGTATTCGTTTATTGTTTTTGTATTTCTCAGTGTTTTTGTTATTAAAAAAACGATATGGACACTTACCACGCCGCATATTGGTCCTCCGATCCTTCTCGCCTCTCCTCTTCAGACGAAGAGGAGGAAAACCCTCACACATACGAACAAAAAGCTTCTTTTTCTCCTCTTTATTTTTTATTTTTTTACACACAAATGTGTTTACATCCTGTCAGTGAGCTTTTCTCCTTTACCAAGATAATCCATCCACCTGACAGGTGAGGCGTATCAAGAAGCTGATTCAACAGTATGATCACGACCCTATTTGTTAAGCTATCTGTGACTAACAGATGCATATCTGTATTCCCAGTCATGTGGCGTCCATAGATTAGGGCCTAATTCATTGTATTTCAATTGACTTATTTCCATATTTTAACTGTAACTCTGTAAAATCTTTGAAATTGTTGCATGTTGCATTTATATGTTTGTTCAGTGTATGTACGGGCTTAGGAGATGGGGGGTGTGAGCAGGTGGGTCTGGACACGGGGTGATGTTGTGGGTGTTTGTGTTCATCTTTATGTTGTCACTTCTATGTCAATGTTTTATAAAAAAAAATAATATCTAGGTAATAATTTGAATATGAATATTCTCCTAACCTCCCGAAAACTGGACACGCAACATTAATATAGGATATCCTGAGAACATGGTAATCACGTTCTGGGTATGTTCTGTGTTTATATTAAGGGAACGTTCTCCTACTGTAACCCTACTGTAACGACAAAACATGCTTTAAAAAAGTCTCTGGTTTTTCCTAACATAGACAGAATGTTCCCCTAATTAACGGAAAGCTGGACACACTTTAGGGAACATTACACAAATGTTTTTTCTCCCTAGAACTGTTAGCTGGGATGGGCCCTGGACAAAAGTGGTGGACTATGTGCAATGTGGGATGCCCACTACGCCGTTCCCTGGTCGTGATCGAAACAAGTCATTAAACTGAGACCTTTCCCTGTGTTCCCTGGTCGTGATCGAAACAAGTCATTAAACTGAGACCTTTCCCTGTGTTCCCTGGTCGTGATCGAAACAAGTCATTAAACTGAGACCTTTCCCTGTGTTCCCTGGTCGTGATCGAAACAAGTCATTAAACTGAGACCTTTCCCTGTGTTCCCTGGTCGTGATCGAAACAAGTCATTAAACTGAGACATTTCCCTGTGTTCCCTGGTCGTGATCGAAACAAGTCATTAAACTGAGACCTTTCCCTGTGTTCCCTGGTCGTGATCGAAACTAGACAATAAACTGATCTTTCCCTGTGTTCCCTGGTCTTGACAGAAACAAGTCAATAAACAGATCTTTCCCTGTGTTCCCTGGTCTTGACAGAAACAAGTCAATAAACGTAGACCCATTGTGAGCTATCCCCCCACTATGTTTCAGTGTGTTCATCTGAGCAGTCTTCGGTTTATGTTATTTCCCTGTGCTCTGAGGTCAGGCTCGGCAGCCAGCACGGTCGTGGTGAGCTCCAGGCAACAGGGCCTGCAGCAGGGCAGGAGGACAGGTGGTTCTGGACGGTCAGGGTTTGGTCTGGCAGGCCGGGTGGATCAGGATGGGCAGGGTGGTCCGGCAGGCCTGGATGGTCGGGATGGTCTGGCATGCCTGGATGGTCGGGATGGTCTGGCAGGCCTGGTGGGTCAAGATGGTAAGGATGGTCTGGCAGGCCTGGATGGTCAGGATGGTCTGGCAGGCCTGGATGGTCAGGATGGTCTGGCAGGCCTGGATGGTCAGGATGGTCTGGCAGGCCTGGTGGGTCAGGATGGTCCGGCAGGCCTGGTGGGTCAGGATGGTCTGGTGGGTCAGGATGGTCTGGCAGGCCTGGTGGGTCAGGATGGTCTGGCAGGCCTGGATGGTCAGGATGGTCCGGCAGGCCTGGTGGGTCAGGATGGTCCGGCAGGCCTGGTGGGTCAGGATGGTCTGGCAGGCCTGGTGGGTCAGGATGGTCTGGCAGGCCTGGTGGGTCAGGATGGTCTGGTAGGCCTGGTGGGTCAGGATGGTAAGGATGGTCAGGATGGTCTGGCAGGTCTGGCAGGCCTGGATGGTCAGGATGGTCTGGCAGGTTTTGGTGGGTCAGGATGGTCTGACAGGCCTGGTGGGTCAGGATGGTGAGGATGGTCTGGCAGGCCTGGATGGTCAGGATGGTCTGGCAGGCCTGGATGGTCTGGCAGGCCTGGATGGTCAGGATGGTCTGGCAGGCTTGGTCGGTCAGGATGGTCAGGATGGGCGGATGGAAGGATTCAGACACAGTCAGAGAGCTGTCGGCGAGAGGAGAGGATGGCAGCAGACCTGTGGTAGAGAAGACTGGCCTACTGTCTGCCTGTCTCTCCATCTGTCCACCCATCCCTTCGTTGCTCTCTCTGTCGCTCTCGCTCCCTCCCTCTCATCGTTGTGGAAAGGGAGAGATGATGGATGAGGAGGACAGTGTTTGTCTTTCATCCCACCTGACCATGATCCCTTTGCTGTACACACACACACACACACAGTGGAAATGTGTGATATGCAGACAGTATTACAACTGTTTCTAGACTGTATGCTCCAGTTTAGGATCAGTGGCAAGACAGTCTGCACCACGTACATGGGAGTGTCTTCTGTTTGTTCACACACACACACACACACACACACAGTGTTGTACAACTAACCTTGCGGGGACACACAATTCAGTCCCATTCAAAATCATATTTTCCCCAACCCCCCCCCCCCCCCCCTCACACACACACACACACACACACACACAACCTCCTGTCGCTTCCTTTGACTACCCCACATACAGGTCAGTTCGTTCTGTTTATTCGTGTGTGGTGGTGTAGAGAGGCAGTGTGTGTGTCCCAAAATGGCAACCTTTTCCATATGTCGTGCACTACTTTGACCAGAGCCCACAGCTGAGGAGAGAGAAAGGTACATCGTACCTTTTAACCAAGCCCTGCTTAGCGTTGGCATTTGTCACTGACTACTACGTGCTGTCGAGAGAACGATTATTGAGAGATCTCTTAGTAACTAAATACTATATTCACTTTGCTATTGAAATCATTAACAGATCAAACTACATGTAAATATACTGTATATGTCATACCTCATCAATGAGACTATTTAGGCCTGTAATACTGTAGCATTTACAAAGTCATCAACAGTTAGTGATTGAATTCAACCCAGGTTTCAACTGAACATAGACAATACACATAGGCCTAGGTTTTCAAGGTTGGTTGATTTCAAATGAAAGACTCCCAACATTATTTATACGTTTCTAGTAGAAAAGGAGGCAGCCTCGTACATCAAAAAATAAAAGTGTGTACTGTATATCTGAGTGATGGACTGTTTCGTCAGCATGAAAGAGAGCAGGATGGCATTGGTGTTTCTCTACAAGTAGGGTGAGTAAATGTATTCTGCCACTGTGTCCCCTTATTGTCTCGGCATTAGGCCTATATATCACAGTCGCAAGCAGTGGCCACGCATCATTCAGGGCAGGTGGGGCAGAGTTCTGCATGTTATTTTGGCATTAATACGTGTAAAATATAAGTTTGCAAACAATGTTAAAAATATATATATATATATATATATATATAGTCAATAAAGCCACATACAAACATTGTCTCTATTTTTTCTTTCTTGAGTAAGGCAGCTCCAAAATGCTGGTGTTTCAGCCTAGCTCAGTGATCTCTGTAGAGGTGGGGCAGTCAGCGGAAAATACGGAGTGTAGGGGTCGGTATTGTTCTCTAGTTGTGCCGTGATTGGCTCAGTGTTCTGTCACTCATGGGGACACTGAGTAACCGTAAAATGTAACGGTAGAGCGAGAAAAGTCAAGCCCCTCGGGTGCTGCTATAGACTTACATTACAAGTGCCCTTCCAAGAAGGCTCAAGGTCATTGGCTACAGATAAAATGATGTCAAATCCCATTATATCTACCTTAGCTGTGATTGGACTCAATATCATACTTTTCAAAATCTTAGATAGCAAGCAGTCATCATCATGCATCAAGTCGGCAATCTACTGGCAAATCCTTTTCAATCCTTGTCATATGAAGAGAAACGATAGATAAAACGTATCGACGCTCGTCGACCAATGAACATAAACATTACACAACGAGTTAAAAAATCTGAAATTCCCATGGGGAGACCCATGGGACGTCGTCCGGGTTAGGGGAGGGTTTGGCCGGCCGGAATGTCCTTGTCTCATCGTGCTCTAGCGACTCCTTGTGGCTGGCCGGTCGGTGAACTTCAGTCATCAGTTCGACAGTGTTTCCCCCGACACATTAGTGCGTCTGGCTTCCGGGTTAACCGAGCAGTGTGTCAAGAAGCAGTGCAACCTTCACCGAGTCCATAGGGGAATTGCAGCGATGAGACAAGATCGTAACTACCAATTGGATATCACGAAAAAGGCGGTAATTCCATCGGCCAGAAAATAATTAATTGAGTTCAAGACAACTGGGAACTCAGATAAAACGAGCTCCAACTGGGAAAATATGGAAAATTGTCACGACTGCGCCTGCTCCCGCTCCCTGGTGCTCGAGGGCGTCACGCTCCCCAGCATTACGCACTCCTGCCACCATCATTACACACACCCGTCTTCCCCAGTCACGTGCATCAAAAATAATTGCTGTATTGTCGTTTGTCTTTGTGCTGACCCTGTTCCTGTCTTGTTACCTGTCTGTTTCCACATTAAATGTTCAAATCCCCGTACCTGCTTCTCATCTCCAGCGTCTGTCGTTACAGAAAATTTAAATTTTGTCAGAAAGTAATTTCATTTAAAGTGTACTGTTACCTAGCTAGCTAATGTTACGTGTATGATCTGTGTAGTAATATAATTCATATCTCAGAGCCATTTGCATTGCTAGTTATAGCCTAATGTTAGCTAGTTATAGCCTAATGTTAGCTAGTTATAGCCTAATGTTAGCTAGTTATAGCCTAATGTTAGCTAGTTATAGCCTAATGTTAGCTAGCTAACATTGAACCTGATTGGTTAGCTACCTGCATATTCATGCGGGGTAGTAACGTTATGGGTTGGAATTATGGTTAATTGTTTAGCTAGCTACATGTCTTAACAAAACACTTCACTATACAAGTAACCATTTCAATAGAATGTTCATGATGTCACTGCAACAACTGTTGATAGTTGGTAAATTCTCTCTGGCTATCTACTCCCGATTTCAGACTACTCTTGTCTGAGAGTGCAGAATAACTGACGAATTTACGAACACTTGAATACGGCCGGTGTAAGTAAATTTTTTGCAAAAAAAGCTTAATTCAATCGTTGCCACCAGCACAGTTGCAGTCACCAACACTCTGGATAACATGAAAACAGCGTAACCAGCTCTGCTAGGGTGAGCTGTTCTCTCATTTGTGTCTAGAAGTAGTTAGCAAGATAGCCAACGTTAGCCAGTTAGCTTGGGTGCTTGATAGCTGTTGTTGGGACAGAACGCTCAGATCAACCCTTAAAGGGCTGGGTGGGGCTAAAGCTTAAGAGGGTGTGATTGATGCTAAGTGGGTGTAGACAAAGAAGAGCTCTCCAGTAGGGCCCAAAACATTAATTTCTCAAAAGTGAGCTTACAGGTTTATCCATTTGCAGAATTACTTTCCCATTGTTCCTCAACCGTAGTGTCTGATATACCATTTCCTAGCGAGTCTCTGTTTTTAGATGTTTTTTTACATTGGATGAAAATAATTTCAAACATGAGACCAAATCGAGCCGGTCACAAGTCTTCAAGAATCAATATAATTTATAAGTCCAAAAAATAGATGAAGCAACTGCAGATTGTCACTTAAACATGGTCGGCATACAGTAGATGGGAATTCAACAAACTTCTGGCTGACTTTTTGATTAGGTGAAAAAAGGTTGACATGTCATTTCAAATCAAATCAAATTTTATTTGTCACATACACATGGTTAGCAGATGTTAATGCGAGTGTAGCGAAATGCTTGTGTTTCTAGTTCCGACAATGCAGTAATAACCAACGAGTAATCTAACCTAACAATTCCACAACTACTACCTTATACACACAAGTGTAAAGGGATAAAGAATATGTACATATGTACATAAAGATATATGAATGAGTGATGGTACAGAACGGCATAGGCAAGATGCAGAGTAGATGGTATCGAGTACAGTTATATACATATGAGATGATGTAATGTAGGGTATGTAAACATAAAAGTGGAATAGTTTAAAGTGGCTAGTGATACATGTATTACATAAAGATGGCAAGATGCAGTAGATGGTATAGAGTACAGTATGTACATATGAGATGAGTATGTAAACAAAGTGGCATAGTTAAAGTGGCTAGTGATACATGTATTACATAAAGATGCAGTAGATGATATAGAGTACAGTATATACATATACATATGAGATGAGTAATGTAGGGTATGTAAACATAAAGTGGCATAGTTGAAAGTGGCTAGTGATACATGTATTACATAAAGAGGCAAGATGTAGTAGATGGTATAGAGTACAGTATATACATATACATACTGTATGAGATGAGTAATGTAGGGTATGTAAACATTATATTAAGTGCCATAGTTTAAAGTGACTAGTGATACATTTTTTTACACCAATTCCCATTATTAAAGTGGCTGGAGTTGAGTCAGTGTGTTGGCAGCAGCCACTCAATGTTAGTGGTGGCTGTTTAACAGTCTGATGGCCTTGAGATAGAAGCTGTTTTTCAGTCTCTCGGTCCCAGCTTTGATGCACCTGTACTGACCTCGCCTTCTGGATGATAACGGGGTGAACAGGCAGTGGCTCGGGTGGTTGTTGTCCTTGATGATCTTTATGGCCTTCCTGTGACATCGGATGGTGTAAGTGTCCTGGAGGGTAGGTAGTTTGCCTCCGGTGATGCGTTGTGCAGACCTCACTACCCTCTGGAGAGCCTTATGGTTGTGGGCGGAGCAGTTGCCGTACCAGGTGGTGATACAGCCCGACAGGATGCTCTCGATTGTGTATCTGTAGAAGTTTGTGAGTGCTTTTGGTGACAAGCCAAATTTCTTCAGCCTCCTGAGGTTGAAGAGGCGCTGCTGCGCGTTCTTCACAACGCTGTCTGTGTGGGTGGACCAATTCAGTTTGTCTGTGATGTGTACGCCGAGGAACTTAAAACGTACTACCCTCTCCACTACTGTCCCGTCGATGTGGATAGAGGGGTGCTCCCTCTGCTGTTTCCTGAAGTCCACAATCATCTCCTTTGTTTTGTTGACGTTGAGTGTGAGGTTATTTTCCTGACACCACATTCCAAGGGCCCTCACCTCCTCCCTGTAGGCCGTCTCGTCGTTGTTGGTAATCAAGCCTACTACTGTAGTGTCGTCCGCAAACTTGATGATTGAGTTGGAGGCGTGCATGGCCACGCAGTCGTGGGTGAACAGGGAGTACAGGAGGGGGCTCAGAACGCACCCTTGTGGGGCCCCAGTGTTGAGGATCAGCGGGGTGGAGATGTTGTTGCCTACCATCACCACCTGGGGACGGCCCGTCAGGAAGTCCAGTACCCAGTTGCACAGGGCGGGGTCGAGACCCAGGGTCTCGAGATTGATGATGAGTTTGGAGGGTACTATGGTGTTAAATGCTGAGTTGTAGTCGATGAACAGCATTCTCACATATGTATTTCTCTTGTCCAGATGGGTTAGGGCAGTGTGGTTGCGATTGCCTCGTCTGTGGACCTATTGGGGTGGTAAACAAATTGGAGTGGGTCAAGGTATCAGGTAGGGGGGAGATGATATGGTCCTTGACTAGTCTCTCAAAGCACTTCATGATGACGGAAGTGAGTGCTATGGGGAGGTAGTCATTTAGCTCAGTTACCTTCGCTTTCTTGGGAACAGGGACAATGGTGGCCCTCTTGAAGCATGTGGGAACAGCAGACTGGGATAAGGATTGATTGAATATGTCCGTAAACACACCAGCCAGCTGGTCTGCGCATGCTCTGAGGACGCGGCTGGGGATGCCGTCTGGGCCGGCAGCCTTGCGAGGGTTAACACGTTTAAATGTTTTACTCACGTCGGCCACGGAGAAGGAGAGTCCACAGTCTTTGGTAGCGGGCCGTGTCAATGGCACTGTATTGTCCACAAAGCGGGCAAAGAAGTTGTTTAATTTGTCTGGACGCAAGACGTCGATGTCCACGACGGGGCTGGTTTTCTTTTTGTAATCCGTGATTGTCTGTGGATCCTGCCACATATGTCTCGTGTCTGATCAGCGACTCTTTGTCTCTGTCCTGACGTTTTGCCAGTTTGATTACCTTACGGAGGGAATAACACTGTTTTTATTCAGCCATATTGCCAGTTGCCTTGCCCTGATTAAATGTGGTGGTACGTGCGTTCAGTTTTGAGGTATACTGTCAGTGCATCACTGAGGCTTTTGCCTGTATTCTCAGTGGTTAGACTGGCCTGGCCTGTTGAGTCCACACACAAATACACGTGCACGCACAAAATGGATCCTCCATATGTTGCCCTAAGTCAACCCCTCATCGTCATGCTACATTGGATTCTATGACACAGGGAGTACAGAGATATTGTCCACTCTTCACTACAGACTGAACTACAACAGAACCTGTGTCCCAAAAGGCACCCTATTCAGACCCTTGTCAACAGTACTGCACTCTATAGAGAATAGGGTGCTATTTGGGATGCAGCTATAGAGAAGGAGCCTCTTGTCCCTTCTGTAGCCTCTGGGCTCGCCTCTCACCTTAAATGACATGGTGATAGAAGAGAACAGAGACAGACAGGCACTCTGTGGTTCGAGGAGAAGAGGGTCCACTGACTTCCACAATAAACTAGAACTGTAGACTGGTCTTTCTGTTCTTCTTCTTGTTTTAGACTGTGTCCTGTATGAGATCCTATTCCCGTTATAGTCCCCTACGTTTGACCATAGCCCTTTAGGCCCTACAGTCTTATAAAAAAAGGGTTCCAAAAGGGTTCTTCGGCTGTCCCCATAGGAAAATTATTTTTGGGTTCCATGTAGAACTCTCTATGGAAAGGTTTCTACCTGGAACCAAATAGGGTTCTTCCCCATAGGATAATTATTTTTGGCTCCGGGTAGAACCCTTTTTGGGTTCCATGTAGAACTCTCTATGGAAAGGGTTCTACCTGGAACCCAAAAGGAACCAAATAGGGTTCTTCAAATGGTTCTCCTATGGGGACAACCGAAGAACCCTGTTAGGTTCTAGATAGCACCTTTTTTTTCCTAAGAGTGTATATAAGAGTTAGGGCACTATTTGGGGTGAAGCTTCTAGAGTGACCTCGCCAAGAGGTCCAGTAGAGAGCAGAGCAGAGCTGCCATGGTTCCATATGGAAGGAACCAACATTATGGATTGTTGTTATAACGTCTCAGTGCGTAGAGAGGAGGTATTTTCACCCGACGCGTGGTGAATATTCTGTGTTGCTATTGGGCCCGACGTGTTCTGAGTGGAGAGACAGGTTCTGACTGAAACTCCCTCACACATGACACGACTCAAGTTGAGCTCTTTTTCCAGGGCAGCGGTGAAACTTCACGGCCCATGTCCTCTGGGATTGGCTGATGAGTTCTGCGGGGATCTCCTGAGGGCGAAGATTCATATTCTGTTGGATTAAACCAGAAACATGACTGGGCCCGGAAAGTAGTACATAACGATAATAATCATGAATTTCATTTTTAAAGCAGTTTTTCACGTGCTCAGGCAAAGCACTTTGCTTCAGCAGAGGTAGGGGTAGGGTTAGGGGTCAGGTTAGCATTAGGGTTAGGGTTAATGGTAGGTTTAAGAGGGTTTCTGTTTATGCTGATACCAAACAGTGGGTTGCATGGTCCTATTGCAACTTTCTGCCCCGTTTCTATATTGTACATCAGAACGGTCTGGAGAGGGTGAGAGAACATGAAAGGCTGAGAGCTCAATAACAGGAGGAAGACAATTGTTGATAAAGTTCTGAGGGTAAAGTTAGGGGTATGGTTAGGGGTATGGTTAGGGGTAGGGGTATGGTTAGGGGTAAGGTTAGGGTATGGTTAGGGGTAGGGTTAGGGGTATGGTTAGGGGTAGGGTTAGGTTAGGTTAGGGGTAAGGTTAGGGGTAGGGTTTGGGTTAGGGTTAGGTTAGGGTTAGGGTATGGTTAGGGGTAGGGTTAGGGTTAGGTTAGGGGTAGGGTTAGGTTAGGGGTAGGGGTAGGGTTAGGGTTAGGGGTAAGGTTAGGGTATGGTTAGGGGTAGGGTTAGGTTAGGGTTAGGTTAGGGGTAGGGTTAGGGTTAGGTTAGGGGTAGGGTTAGGTTAGGGTTAGGGTATGGTTAGGGGTAAGGTTAAGGGTAGGGTTAGGGATAGGGTATGGTTAGGGGTTAGGTTAGGGTTAGGTTAGGCGTAGGGTTAGGGTATGGTTAGGGGTAGGGTTAGGTTAGGGGTAGGGTTAGGTTATTATATGGTTAGGGTATGGTTAGGGTTACGGTATGGTTAGGAGTAGGGTTAGGTTAGGGGTAGGGTTAGGTTATTATATGGTTAGGGTATGGGTAGGGTATGGTTAGGGTATGGTTAGGGTTAGGTTAGGGTTAGGTTAGGGGTAGGGTTAGGGTTAGGTTAGGGTTAGGTTAGGGTATGGTTAGGGGTAGGGTTAGGTTAGGGTATGGTTAGGGGTAGGGTTAGGTTAGGGGTAGGGTTTGGTTAGGGTTAGGTTAGGGGTAGGGTATGGTTAGTGGTAAGGTTAGGGGTAGAGTAGGGGTGGGGTATGGTTAGGGGTAGGGTTAGGGGTAGGGTATGGTTAGGGGTAGAGTTAGGGTAGGGTTAGGGTATGGTTAGGGTATGGTTAGGGGTAGGGTTAGGGTATGGGTTAGGTTAGGGGTAGGGTTAGAGTATGGGTAGGGTTAGGGTTAGGTTAGGGTTAGGATAGGGTATGATTAGGGGTAAGGTTAGGGGTAGGGTTAGGGTATGGTTAGGGGTAGGGTTAGGTTAGGGGTAGGGTTAGGTTAGGGTATGGTTAGGGGTAAGGTTAGGGGTAGGGTTAGGTTAGGGTATTGTTAGGGGTGAGGTTAGGATATGGTTAGGGGTAGGGTAGGTTAGGGTATGGTTAGGGGTAAGGTTAGGGTTAGGGTTAGGGTATGGTTAAGGATAGAAAAATCACTTCATTTACTCCCTGAGCACTGCTTTCCCTCTTAACCAAGCCCTCTCAACCAAGCCCTCCCCTCTCAACCAAGCCTTCTGTGACTTGGGATTCTCTGATGAGTCTCCATTCCTTGTAGAGCTGTATAAAGCGTGTTGTGGAGCCTCCTTTTCTACTAGAAACGTATAAATAATGTTGTGAGTCTTTCAAACACGTTGGTCTACACCAAGATGGAATGATGAGAGGCGAGGAGAGGAGAGGAGAGGAGAGGAGAGGAGAGGAGAGGCGAGGAAGAGGAAGAGGCAGAGGCAGAAGCAGAGGCAGAAGCAGAGGAAGAGGCAGAGGAAGAGGCAGAGGAAGAGGCAGAGGAAGAGGCAGAGGAAGAGGCAGAGGCAGAGGCAGCGGGAGAGGAGAGGAGATCCTGTTTTGTTGGCCAGTAAAAACAGCATCCCAACAGACATCCAGTCAGCTTGACCTGGCTTTAGGGTGACAGTTGAGCAGCTAATGGTTGTTCTCTGCCTTGTACGGCCAGTTTCATCATTATGGCCTGGCTTTAGAGTCATAGTATAATGGTTGTTCTCTCTCAGTAAGACTCATGCCGTTTTCCTCATTCATCACACTGATCTATGTCCAAGTGATGCCAACAGATATTATTGTCTTTCAAATGTGGCCATTTTGACGAGGGCGAGAGACGATTAGACGATTCCCAACTTAAAGTGACTCTGACTGGATGATTGACAGATATTATTTGGCCTACATATTTAACGCTCATCCTTATTTCCATAGTGATTTCTATAGTTGCCATGACGCCTAATGGCAGCGTAGGCAGAGCTCATGTATGTTCTGTACATATTTAATAGTTTTTTTGTAAATATTCTTTACAAACATTTTATTTTCTCAATAGCTAAATGAGTACAGATCAAGTTGACATCATTAATTGGATTCATGCCCGTAACTTGATGAAAATCTGTGTTGTCATTGGAATCTGTGTTTTCATTGGAATGTCATCTACAGACTCTGGGTTGTTTTTCACCAACAGTGACCCCAAGAGGAGGCTACACAGGCAGGGGTGGCATTGGGACTGCTTCATTGCTCAGGAGGAAACTTGGGCTGTACTCTATGGGGAGCTCGAACTTCATAAGAGAGTCCCAATACCGAGAGGATGCAGACGGCAGAGATGCCCCGATGACATGGATCAGCCTGCCTACCTGACTGCCCTTTGGACATGCTGACCTGACCAACACCTCCAACCGCCACCTCCGCTGACCGTCTATCTTACAGATCCTCTCATGACCACGGCTGTCCATCTGGAAGCTTCAAGAAGCAATCCAACAGACTGGATCTAGAAGCACCCCAAAAGACAGGATCTAGAACCACTCCAACAGACTGGATCTAGAACCACTCCAACAGACTGGATCTAGAACCACTCCAACAGGCTGGATCTAGAACCACTCTAACAGACTGGATCTAGAACCACTCTAACAGACTGGATCTAGAACCACTCTAACAGACTGGATCTAGAACCACTCTAACAGACTGGATCTAGAACCACTCTAACAGACTGGATCTAGAACCACTCCAACAGACTGGATCTAGAACCACTCCAACAGACTGGATCTAGAACCACTCCAACAGACTGGATCTAGAACCACTCTAACAGACTGGATCTAGAACCACTCTAACAGACTGGATCTAGAACCACTCTAACAGACTGGATCTAGAACCACTCTAACAGACTGGATCTAGAACCACTCTAACAGACTGGATCTAGAACCACTCTAACAGACTGGATCTAGAACCACTCTAACAGACTGGATCTAGAACCACTCTAACAGACTGGATCTAGAACCACTCCAACAGACTGGATCTAGAACCACTCCAACAGACTGGATCTAGAACCACTCTAACAGACTGGATCTAGAACCACTCTAACAGACTGGATCTAGAACCACTCTAACAGACTGGATCTAGAACCACTCTAACAGACTGGATCTAGAACCACTCTAACAGACTGGATCTAGAACCACTCCAACAGACTGGATCTAGAACCACTCCAACAGACTGGATCTAGAACCACTCCAACAGACTGGATCTAGAACCACTCTAACAGACTGGATCTAGAACCACTCTAACAGACTGGATCTAGCTAATCTAGCTGCTGTTGTAGCTTATATTTATTCTTAAATGACTTGTTTATTTTGCTTAACAAGTTCTTTGAGATTATGTTTGTAATGAAATTTACATAAAAATTGAATAAATTATTATTTGTGAGGTTGTAGTTAGGGATGGATCGAAATTGACATATTGGTTACCTGGAGGATTATAGGGGAGGCTCATGATTTTTACATTTGAGTCCATTTTTGTTATCTAGTTATGGGCGGAGTTAAAATGTTGTCTGTCAGAAGTATTACAATGTATTTTAATCCATCTGTCTGCATAGTTCAAGACATGGCACATGGGGGTGCAGTGAGATACGAGACGGGTTGGACGATACTTTTATAGTCTATCATCTATAAAAAAAATATTTAAAAAATGGATACTTAAATCTCTGTTGGTAACGCAATGGAAAAGTCAAATGCTTTACTCTCTGAAAAAAATGTCAAGTGCGCGGGGTCGATGGAGAGAATCCAAAATCAAACGATGTTGCTCGCGGACCAGCCTCAGTTTGAGAAAGAGAGAGTCATCTTGCCATCTACTAAAATTAATTTGATTAAAAAAAAAACATGATGTATTTCTGAGAGTTTTTGACCTCACAATGAGCCAGATTCGACTAGAAGAAGCAGCCGCGGCGTGATCAATCGGAAATGGACAGCTCGTGGTGCTGAAAGTAGGCAAATTCAAGTAGGCATAATTAAATTAAACATTCTTTATTTTAATTACACTTTACTAACAACAAGAGGGCTTTGTGTTGGAGCCTATTTCTTTCCTATTTAGAAATAAGAGGAAGGCAGACTACATTAGGCTATAGGCTGGTATATCCATAGATTTGTCAGTTAATTTCTCCACCCACCATGCACTCTTTACATAGCCTTCCTCCTTGTCAGTGAAGGTCTTGTGTTGAAACTAAGACTCGAATTGAGGGTGTATGCTATAGGACTACCTTTTTATTCAAGACAAGGGGAAAAAGGCCTGCCCTAACACAACTCAGGACACAGTTTGAATCTCAGATGTTTATTACAAAACAGGCCAACGGCAGGTCAAGGGCAGACAGAGGTCAGTAAGTCCTAGGCAGCGTCAATCGGAGGGAGAACGGCAGGCAGTGTCAGGGCAGGCAGAATAGTCAGAATCGGGAAGACTAGAAAACAGAAACTAGCAATACTGGAAAACGGGGAAACACTGGGGTGGAAAGGTAGGCCTCCTCTGTCTGGGGTGGAAAGGTAGGTCTACTCTGCCTGGGGTGGAAAGGTAGGCCTCCTCTGTCTGGGGTGGAAAGGTAGGCCTCCTCTGCCTGGGGTGGAAAGGTAGGCCTCCTCTGCCTGGGGTGGAAAGGTAGGCCTCCTCTGCCTGGGGTGGAAAGGTAGGCCTCCTCTGCCTGGGGTGGAAAGGTAGGCCTCCTCTGCCTGGGGTGGAAAGGTAGGCCTCCTCTGCCTGGGGTGGAAAGGTAGGTCCATCACGTGGACTGGGAGATGTTTCGTATTGCGTCAGATAACAACATTGACGAATACGCTGATTCGGTGTGCGAGTTCATTAGAACGTGCGTTGAAGATGTCGTTCCCATAGCAACGATTAAAACATTCCCTAACCAGAAACCGTGGATTGATGGCAGCATTCGTGTGAAACTGAAAGCGCAAACCACTGCTTTTAATCAGGGCAAGGTGTCTGGTAACATGACCGAATACAAACAGTGCAGCTATTCCCTCCGCAAGGCTATCAAACAAGCTAAGCGCCAGTACAGAGACAAAGTAGAATCTCAATTCAACGGCTCAGACACAAGAGGCATGTGGCAGGGTCTACAGTCAATCACGGACTACAGGAAGAAACCCAGCCCAGTCACGGACCAGGATGTCTTGCTCCCAGGCAGACTAAATAACTTTTTTGCCCGCTTTGAGGACAATACAGTGCCACTGACACGGCCTGCAACGAAAACATGCGGTCTCTCCTTCACTGCAGCCGAGGTGAGTAAGACATTTAAACGTGTTAACCCTCGCAAGGCTGCAGGCCCAGATGGCATCCCCAGCCGCGCCCTCAGAGCATGCGCAGACCAGCTGGCCGGTGTGTTTACGGACATATTCAATCAATCCCTATACCAGTCTGCTGTTCCCACATGCTTCAAGAGGGCCACCATTGTTCCTGTTCCCAAGAAAGCTAAGGTAACTGAGCTAAATGACTACCGCCCCGTAGCACTCACATCCGTCATCATGAAGTGCTTTGAGAGACTAGTCAAGGACCATATCACCTCCACCCTACCTGACACCCTAGACCCACTCCAATTTGCTTACCGCCCAAATAGGTCCACAGACGATGCAATCTCAACCACACTGCACACTGCCCTAACCCATCTGGACAAGAGGAATACCTATGTGAGAATGCTGTTCATCGACTACAGCTCGGCATTCAACACCATAGTACCCTCCAAGCTCGTCATCAAGCTCGAGACCCTGGGTCTCGACCCCGCCCTGTGCAACTGGGTACTGGACTTCCTGACGGGCCGCCCCCAGGTGGTGAGGGTAGGCAACAACATCTCCTCCCCGCTGATCCTCAACACTGGGGCCCCACAAGGTTGCGTTCTGAGCCCTCTCCTGTACTCCCTGTTCACCCACGACTGCGTGGCCACGCACGCCTCCAACTCAATCATCAAGTTTGCGGACGACACAACAGTGGTAGGCTTGATTACCAACAACGATGAGACGGCCTACAGGGAGGAGGTGAGGGCCCTCGGAGTGTGGTGTCAGGAAAACAACCTCACACTCAACGTCAACAAAACTAAGGAGATGATTGTGGACTTCAGGAAACAGCAGAGGGAACACCCCCCTATCCACATCGATGGAACAGTAGTGGAGAGGGTAGCAAGTTTTAAGTTCCTCGGCATACACATCACAGACAAACTGAATTGGTCCACTCACACAGACAGCATCGTGAAGAAGGCGCAGCAGCGCCTCTTCAACCTCAGGAGGCTGAAGAAATTCGGCTTGTCACCAAAAGCACTCACAAACTTCTACAGATGCACAATCGAGAGCATCCTGGCGGGCTGTATCACCGCCTGGTATGGCAACTGCACCGCCCTCAACCGTAAGGCTCTCCAGAGGGTAGTGAGGTCTGCACAACGCATCACCGGGGGCAAACTACCTGCCCTCCAGGACACCTACACCACCCGATGTCACAGGAAGGCCATAAAGATCATCAAGGACATCAACCACCCGAGCCACTGCCTGTTCACCCCGCTATCATCCAGAAGGCGAGGTCAGTACAGGTGCATCAAAGCTGGGACCGAGAGACTGAAAAACAGCTTCTATCTCAAGGCCATCAGACTGTTAAACAGCCACCACTAACACTGAGTGGCTGCTGCCAACACACTGACACTGACTCAACTCCAGCCACTTTAATAATGGGAATTGATGGGAAATGATGTAAATATATCACTAGCCACTTTAAACAATGCTACCTTATATAAATGTTACTTACCCTACATTATTCATCTCATACGCATACGTATATACTGTACTCTATATCATCGACGGTATCCTTATGTAATACATGTATCACTAGCCACTTTATACTATACTATGCCACTTTGTTTACATACTCATCTCATTTGTACATACTGTACCCGATACCATCTACTGTATCTTGCCTATGCTGCTCTGTACCATCACTCATTCATATATCCTTATGTACATATTCTTTATCCCCTTACACTGTGTACAAGACAGTAGTTTTGGAATTGTTAGTTAGATTACTTGTTATTACTGCATTGTCGGAACTAGAAGCACAAGCATTTCGCTACACTCGCATTAACATCTGCTAACCATGTGTATGTGACAAATAAAATTTGATTTGATTTGATTTGAAAGGTAGGCCTCCTCTGTCTGGGGTGGAAAGGCAGGCCTAACTTCTGAAAGTACCATGCTCAGATACCTAATGAACGTCTCAGATATAATTATTTGCAAACAGGGACAGTTCCATTGCAAACAAGACACACTGATTTGGCATTGGAGAAATATGATCAGATGAACACACTGATTTGGCATTGGGGAAATGTGATCAGATGAACACACTGATTTGGCATTGGGGAAATGTGATCAGATGAACACACTGATTTGGCATTGGAGAAATATGATCAGATGAACACACTGATTTGGCATTGGGGAAATGTGATCAGATGAACACACTGATTTGGCATTGGAGAAATGTGATCAGATGAACACACTGATTTGGCATTGGAGAAATATGATCAGATGAACACACTGATTTGGCATTGGGGAAATGTGATCAGATGAACACACTGATTTGGCATTGGAGAAATGTGATCAGATGAACACTGATTTGGCATTGGGGAAATGTGATCAGATGAACACACTGATTTGGCATTGGAGAAATGTGATCAGATGAACACACTGATTTGGCATTGGAGAAATGTGATCAGATGAACACACTGATTTGGCATTGGAGAAATATGATCAGATGAACACACTGATTTGGCATTGGGGAAATGTGATCAGATGAACACACTGATTTGGCATTGGAGAAATGTGATCAGATGAACACACTGATTTGGCATTGGGGAAATGTGATCAGATGAACACACTGATTTGGCATTGGAGAAATGTGATCAGATGAACACACTGATTTGGCATTGGAGAAATGTGATCAGATGAACACACTGATTTGGCATTGGGGAAATGTGATCAGATGAACACACTGATTTGGCATTGGGGAAATGTGATCAGATGAACACACTGATTTGGCATTGGAGAAATGTGATCAGATGAACACACTGATTTGGCATTGGGGAAATGTGATCAGATGAACACACTGATTTGGCATTGGGGAAATGTGATCAGATGAACACACTGATTTGGCATTGGGGAAATGTGATCAGATGAACACACTGATTTGGCATTGGGGAAATGTGATCAGATGAACACACTGATTTGGCATTGGAGAAATGTGATCAGATGAACACACTGATTTGGCATTGGGGAAATGTGATCAGATGAACACACTGATTTGGCATTGGAGAAATGTGATCAGATGAACACACTGATTTGGCATTGGAGAAATGTGATCAGATGAACACACTGATTTGGCATTGGGGAAATGTGATCAGATGAACACACTGATTTGGCATTGGAGAAATGTGATCAGATGAACACACTGATTTGGCATTGGGGAAATGTGATCAGATGAACACACTGATTTGGCATTGGGGAAATGTGATCAGATGAACACACTGATTTGGCATTGGGGAAATGTGATCAGATGAACACACTGATTTGGCATTGGAGAAATGTGATCAGATGAACACACTGATTTGGCATTGGAGAAATGTGATCAGATGAACACACTGATTTGGCATTGGGGAAATGTGATCAGATGAACACACTGATTTGGCATTGGAGAAATGTGATCAGATGAACACACTGATTTGGCATTGGAGAAATGTGATCAGATGAACACACTGATTTGGCATTGGGGAAATGTGATCAGATGAACACACTGATTTGGCATTGGGGAAATGTGATCAGATGAACACACTGATTTGGCATTGGGGAAATGTGATCAGATGAACACACTGATTTGGCATTGGGGAAATGTGATCAGATGAACACACTGATTTGGCATTGGAGAAATGTGATCAGATGAACACACTGATTTGGCATTGGAGAAATGTGATCAGATGAACACACTGATTTGGCATTGGAGAAATGTGATCAGATGAACACACTGATTTGGCATTGGAGAAATGTGATCAGATGAACACACTGATTTGGCATTGGAGAAATGTGATCAGATGAACACACTGATTTGGCATTGGAGAAATGTGATCAGATGAACACACTGATTTGGCATTGGGGAAATGTGATCAGATGAACACACTGATTTGGCATTGGGGAAATGTGATCAGATGAACACACTGATTTGGCATTGGGGAAATGTGATCAGATGAACACACTGATTTGGCATTGGGGAAATGTGATCAGATGAACACACTGATTTGGCATTGGGGAAATGTGATCAGATGAACACACTGATTTGGCATTGGGGAAATGTGATCAGATGAACACACTGATTTGGCATTGGGGAAATGTGATCAGATGAACACACTGATTTGGCATTGGGGAAATGTGATCAGATGAACACACTGATTTGGCATTGGGGAAATGTGATCAGATGAACACACTGATTTGGCATTGGGGAAATGTGATCAGATGAACACACTGATTTGGCATTGGGGAAATGTGATCAGATGAACACACTGATTTGGCATTGGGGAAATGTGATCAGATGAACACACTGATTTGGCATTGGGGAAATGTGATCAGATGAACACACTGATTTGGCATTGGGGAAATGTGATCAGATGAACACACTGATTTGGCATTGGGGAAATGTGATCAGATGAACACACTGATTTGGCATTGGGGAAATGTGATCAGATGAACACACTGATTTGGCATTGGGGAAATGTGATCAGATGAACACACTGATTTGGCATTGGGGAAATGTGATCAGATGAACACACTGATTTGGCATTGGGGAAATGTGATCAGATGAACACACTGATTTGGCATTGGGGAAATGTGATCAGATGAACACACTGATTTGGCATTGGGGAAATGTGATCAGATGAACACACTGATTTGGCATTGGGGAAATGTGATCAGATGAACACACTGATTTGGCATTGGGGAAATGTGATCAGATGAACACACTGATTTGGCATTGGGGAAATGTGATCAGATGAACACACTGATTTGGCATTGGGGAAATGTGATCAGATGAACACACTGATTTGGCATTGGGGAAATGTGATCAGATGAACACACTGATTTGGCATTGGGGAAATGTGATCAGATGAACACACTGATTTGGCATTGGGGAAATGTGATCAGATGAACACACTGATTTGGCATTGGGGAAATGTGATCAGATGAACACACTGATTTGGCATTGGGGAAATGTGATCAGATGAACACACTGATTTGGCATTGGGGAAATGTGATCAGATGAACACACTGATTTGGCATTGGGGAAATGTGATCAGATGAACACACTGATTTGGCATTGGGGAAATGTGATCAGATGAACACACTGATTTGGCATTGGGGAAATGTGATCAGATGAACACACTGATTTGGCATTGGGGAAATGTGATCAGATGAACACACTGATTTGGCATTGGGGAAATGTGATCAGATGAACACACTGATTTGGCATTGGGGAAATGTGATCAGATGAACACACTGATTTGGCATTGGGGAAATGTGATCAGATGAACACACTGATTTGGCATTGGGGAAATGTGATCAGATGAACACACTGATTTGGCATTGGGGAAATGTGATCAGATGAACACACTGATTTGGCATTGGGGAAATGTGATCAGATGAACACACTGATTTGGCATTGGGGAAATGTGATTTGGCATCAGATGAACACACTGATTTGGCATTGGGGAAATGTGATCAGATGAACACACTGATTTGGCATTGGGGAAATGTGATCAGATGAACACACTGATTTGGCATTGGGGAAATGTGATCAGATGAACACACTGATTTGGCATTGGGGAAATGTGATCAGATGAACACACTGATTTGGCATTGGAGAAATGTGATCAGATGAACACACTGATTTGGCATTGGAGAAATGTGATCAGATGAACACACTGATTTGGCATTGGGGAAATGTGATCAGATGAACACACTGATTTGGCATTGGAGAAATGTGATCAGATGAACACACTGATTTGGCATTGGGGAAATGTGATCAGATGAACACACTGATTTGGCATTGGGGAAATGTGATCAGATGAACACACTGATTTGGCATTGGGGAAATGTGATCAGATGAACACACTGATTTGGCATTGGGGAAATGTGATCAGATGAACACACTGATTTGGCATTGGAGAAATGTGATCAGATGAACACACTGATTTGGCATTGGAGAAATGTGATCAGATGAACACACTGATTTGGCATTGGAGAAATGTGATCAGATGAACACACTGATTTGGCATTGGAGAAATGTGATCAGATGAACACACTGATTTGGCATTGGAGAAATGTGATCAGATGAACACACTGATTTGGCATTGGAGAAATGTGATCAGATGAACACACTGATTTGGCATTGGAGAAATGTGATCAGATGAACACACTGATTTGGCATTGGGGAAATGTGATCAGATGAACACACTGATTTGGCATTGGGGAAATGTGATCAGATGAACACACTGATTTGGCATTGGGGAAATGTGATCAGATGAACACACTGATTTGGCATTGGGGAAATGTGATCAGATGAACACACTGATTTGGCATTGGGGAAATGTGATCAGATGAACACACTGATTTGGCATTGGGGAAATATGATCAGATGAACACACTGATTTGGCATTGGGGAAATGTGATCAGATGAACACACTGATTTGGCATTGGGGAAATGTGATCAGATGAACACACTGATTTGGCATTGGGGAAATGTGATCAGATGAACACACTGATTTGGCATTGGGGAAATGTGATCAGATGAACACACTGATTTGGCATTGGGGAAATGTGATCAGATGAACACACTGATTTGGCATTGGGGAAATGTGATCAGATGAACACACTGATTTGGCATTGGGGAAATGTGATCAGATGAACACACTGATTTGGCATTGGGGAAATGTGATCAGATGAACACACTGATTTGGCATTGGGGAAATGTGATCAGATGAACACACTGATTTGGCATTGGGGAAATGTGATCAGATGAACACACTGATTTGGCATTGGGGAAATGTGATCAGATGAACACACTGATTTGGCATTGGGGAAATGTGATCAGATGAACACACTGATTTGGCATTGGGGAAATGTGATCAGATGAACACACTGATTTGGCATTGGGGAAATGTGATCAGATGAACACACTGATTTGGCATTGGGGAAATGTGATCAGATGAACACACTGATTTGGCATTGGGGAAATGTGATCAGATGAACACACTGATTTGGCATTGGGGAAATGTGATCAGATGAACACACTGATTTGGCATTGGGGAAATGTGATCAGATGAACACACTGATTTGGCATTGGGGAAATGTGATCAGATGAACACACTGATTTGGCATTGGGGAAATGTGATCAGATGAACACACTGATTTGGCATTGGGGAAATGTGATCAGATGAACACACTGATTTGGCATTGGGGAAATGTGATCAGATGAACACACTGATTTGGCATTGGGGAAATGTGATCAGATGAACACACTGATTTGGCATTGGGGAAATGTGATCAGATGAACACACTGATTTGGCATTGGGGAAATGTGATCAGATGAACACACTGATTTGGCATTGGGGAAATGTGATCAGATGAACACACTGATTTGGCATTGGGGAAATGTGATCAGATGAACACACTGATTTGGCATTGGGGAAATGTGATCAGATGAACACACTGATTTGGCATTGGGGAAATGTGATCAGATGAACACACTGATTTGGCATTGGGGAAATGTGATCAGATGAACACACTGATTTGGCATTGGGGAAATGTGATCAGATGAACACACTGATTTGGCATTGGGGAAATGTGATCAGATGAACACACTGATTTGGCATTGGAGAAATGTGATCAGATGAACACACTGATTTGGCATTGGGGAAATGTGATCAGATGAACACACTGATTTGGCATTGGGGAAATGTGATCAGATGAACACACTGATTTGGCATTGGGGAAATGTGATCAGATGAACACACTGATTTGGCATTGGGGAAATGTGATCAGATGAACACACTGATTTGGCATTGGGGAAATGTGATCAGATGAACACATACCTCCCTGTTATTTGTGTGATATAGAGAAATGTTATGCTAATATGTAAACAATGACATAGAATTTACAGGAAAATGTTTATAAAAGACTACTTTTTCTCGGGACCTGCAAATACGATGATAGATTCATGCAATACTTTTACTATAAAGGAGATCTTTCCACCCCCGTACTCTTGTCCACGATGGTCTGCGAACACCCACAACCTTGCCAAGTAATGCTTACAGGGCGAAGAACAGTTTCTGAAACTGGCTCGGGTCTGTCCAAGAAGCGAGGGTAAACAGTACACATGTTCTCTACTATCCACTTTGTTTGAATTATTATTTTTGGGGGTTTCACTTCTTCTTCTTTCTTTTTGTTTTTCAAACGTTCAGAGAAGGTTTAAGTAAAAACATATTTTTCTGAAGGGAAGGCCATCCATTTTATTTTCAGAGAGGTCCAATTCTCCCCATGTAACCCTTATTATAAATAACGTTCACTCCCTTAGACGATGATCCTCTGGCTCCAGCCCTTCTGTCAGGAACCAGGATTGGGAAATATTCAGGAAGAGTGAGAATACTTTCAGTATTTTGAGCAGCGGATGGATGGAAACTACTGTTAGCCACTAATTCTCCACGGATATGGCTTGTCAATAAAATCAGCCCCCCATCTTAATTAACACTGCTCGCTGCCTGCATCGCTGAGTCTCTGTAACAACGAATACGTTTACGCCCTAAATGGGACCCTATTCGCTACAAAGTGCACTACTGTTGACAAGAGCCCTAACGGCCAATCTGGTGCACTACATAGGGAATAGATTGACATTTGGGATGCACGCTAACTGTTGAACCGCATTAACCAGAGTCCCGATATTCTCTGGTTACCGCCCCCTTTAGTCAGTGATATTCTCTGGTCACCGCCCCCTTTAGTCAGTGATATTCTCTGGTCACCGCCCCCTTTAGTCAGTGATATTCTCTGGTTTACCGCCCCCTTTAGTCAGTGATATTCTCTGGTTACCTCCCCTTTAGTCAGTGATATTCTCTGGTTACCGCCCCCTTTAGTCAGTGATATTCTCTGGTCACCGCCCCCTTTAGTCAGTGATATTCTCTGGTTACCTCCCCTTTAGTCAGTGATATTCTCTGGTCACCGCCCCCTTTATTCAGTGATATTCTCTGGTCACCGCCCCCTTTAGTCAGTGATATTCTCTGGTTACCGCCCCCTTTAGTCAGTGATATTCTCTGGTTAACTCCCCTTTAGTCAGTGATATTCTCTGGTTACCGCCCCCTTTAGTCAGTGATATTCTCTGGTTACCTCCCCTTTAGTCAGTGATATTCTCTGGTTACCGCCCCCTTTAGTCAGTGATATTCTCTGGTCACCGCCCCCTTTAGTCAGTGATATTCTCTGGTTACCTCCCCTTTAGTCAGTGATATTCTCTGGTTACCTCCCCCTTTAGTCATTGATATTCTCTGGTTACCGCCCCCTTTAGTCAGTGATATTCTCTGGTTACCTCACCCTTTAGTCAGTGATATTCTCTGGTTACCGCCCCCTTTAGTCAGTGATATTCTCTGGTTACCGCCCCCTTTAGTCAGTGATATTCTCTGGTTACCTCCCCCTTTAGTCAGTGATATTCTCTGGTTACCGCCCCTTTAGTCAGTGATATTCTCTGGTTACCTCCCCTTTAGTCAGTGATATTCTCTGGTTACCGCCCCCTTTAGTCAGTGATATTCTCTGGTTACCGCCCCCTTTAGTCAGTGATATTCTCTGGTTACCTCCCCCTTTAGTCAGTGATATTCTCTGGTTACCTCCCCTTTAGTCAGTGATAGTCTGGTTACCTCCCCTTTAGTCAGTGATATTCTCTGGTTACCTCCCCTTTAGTCAGTGATATTCTCTGGTTACCTCCCCCTTTAGTCAGTGATATTCCACACAACATCTAAGGCTGACTTTCTCTCTCCTGACACACTGTTTCCAACCATTAAGACCAGTGTAAACATCAGCAGAATAAGCACTAAGACAAACAATCACAGATGGGACTTTAAATATGATGTCTGGTACTAGGAGGAAAATTTCCTCCTGGTTTATGGTCTGTCAGCCTGCCATAGACAGAGCGAGAGCCACAGCCCAGTGTACTGCTTTTGAGTAGTGACAGTAGCATGGAAAATGACCTGTGATGTTCAAAGCAGACACCACAGACAGTCCGTTGACACACACACACACATGACTGGGGAATGCAAAACACAATTGAATATGAGAGTCTAACATTGTCCCTCATCCAAATGGTCAGTTCTTCATGAGAAAGAGACAGTAACTAACTATAATCTGATACATGTTTTACTGCAGTGGGCTAAATCAGGGTCACACAGAGGGATTCTGGGTAATCTTAAACAAACATCTACTTTGATACAAAAGTATCCACCTCACACACCTGGTTATGGGCTTAAAATAAAGAAGACACCTGTACCGTGTCAGATAGAGAGTTGAAATGGATTCCATTTAGAGTTTTCATCCCAATATTACACTTTATATACATCATCACAGAAGACTGAATTATAACAAAATTGTTTGACGTAAAAACACCAGATTTTATGCGTTCTTCTTTTAATAACGTTCATTAATTATGAAATTCTTAAAAATAGAAATAACATTCCACCTATCAGGTCGTCTGACTGCAGGAAAGGGCTACAGGTATTGAGACACATTCAGCTGTTCGGCACATTGATAATTCTCCAGATCGATGATTTTTACCGACCTAAAAGGTGGAGAATTAGAGGCTTACAGTTATTCATTTACTTCGCCATCATTGTAGACCAGAGGAGGCTGGTGGGAGGAGCTATAGGAGGACGGGCTCTTTGTAATGACTGGAATGGAATAAATGGAATGGAGTCAAACATGTGGTTTCCATGGTTTCCATGTGTTTGAAACCGTTCCATTTATTCCATTCCAGGCATTACAACGAGCCTGTCCTCTCATAAGATACTCGCACCAGCCTCCTCTATTGCAGACATGGTTATTCCCACTGCCGTCCACAAAAAAAAGATGAAAACCTTCCAGGTAGAAGTAGGCACTGATCTCGGATCAGCTCACCCTCCCTTCATCCTAACCTAACAGTTTTTCTCGATTGCTTAAGAAACAAAAAAACGGGTTCCTGTAGCACAAAAACCCATCCCCTTACGTCAATCCCAAAAACACACACACATTACCAGCAACCATAAACACTATTCATCTGTTTTAAATATTCAAAAACACACACACATTACCAGCAACCACAAACACTATTCATCTGTTTTAAATATTTAAAACTCTTTCTGCATAACTTTACACAAAAGTGGATAAAGAAATCATTAATTGCACTATATATTCATTCAGCAAACACATGCTCAACAATATAATTAACTCAAGTCACCACAACCTAAACTCAAAGAGCACACCTTTCTCCAGGTGCAAACACTAAGCCTCAAATTTGTTAACACAACCATCAGAATTGCAGGATCAATAAATAGGGCCTAGAGGCATGCCCATGTGCTTTGGAACAATGTATCCTAACAATGCCCAAGTTGCAAGACAACAGAGAGGAAGAGGATGAGGATGAGGACAACAACAACAACAACAAAGACAAGTAATCTCAGATGGAATCCGTGCCACCCTAGTTCATCATGTGCTCATACATGGGATGACTATGAGAGAAGCTGGACAGCTAGTGGAACCCATCCTAAGCCGTTACACGGTTGAATCCATTGTCTGTACTTTCAGAAGGGAAAACAGGTCATTTGTCTTGTTGTTACTGTGATACATGTAATGTTGTAGCGCATATAGACTGAATCTCCACTTTGTTTTCAGTGTAGTTCTTACCACAGTAATGGATGACCATTGGTCAGTATTGGTCAAATTTCATTTTTGCAGAACTGAGAGGTGGAACATCTGCAGTGGCTTGCGAAAATATTCATCCCCCTTGGCATTTTTCCTATATTGTTGCCTTACAACCTGGAATTAATATATTTTTTTTTTTTGTGGGGGGGGGGGGGGTTGTATCACTTGATTTACACAACATGCCTTCCACTTTGAAGATGCAAAATATGTTTTATTGTGAGACAAACAAGAAATAACACCAAAACAAAAGAGAACTTGAGCGTGCATAACTATACACCCACCGAAAGTTAATGCTTTGTAGAGCCAACTTTTGCAGCAATTTCAGCTACAAGTCTCGTGGGGTATGTCTCTATAAGCTTGGCAGATCTAGCCACTGGGATTTTTGCCCATTCTTCAAGGCAAAACTGCTCCAGCTCCTTCAAGTTGGATGGGTTCCACTGGTGTACAGCAATCTTTAAGTCATACCACAGATTCTCAATTGGATTGAGGTCTGGGCTTTGACTAGGCCATTCCAAGACATTCAAATGTTTCCCCTTAAACCACCCGAGTGTTGCTTTAGCAGTATGCTTAGGGTCATTGTCCTGCTGGAAGGTGAACCTCCGTCCCAGTCTCAAATCTCTGTTAGAGTGAAACAGTTTTCACGGTTTGCTGTGGTTAGGGAGCGTGGTGTTTTATCTGTGTACTGTATTGTATGCTGTGGTTAGGGAGCGTGGTGTTTTATCTGTGTACTGTATTGAATGCTGTGGTTAGGGAGCGTGGTGTTTTATCTGTGTACTGTATTGTATGCTGTGGTTAGGGAGCGTGGTGTTTTATCTGTGTACTGTATTGTATGCTGTGGTTAGGGAGCGTGGTGTTTTATCTGTGTACTGTATTGTATGCTGTGGTTAGGGAGCGTGGTGTTTTATCAGTGTACTGTATTGAATGCTGTGGTTAGGGAGCGTGGTGTTTTATCTGTGTACTGTATTGTATGCTGCGGTTAGGGAGCGTGGTGTTTTATCTGTGTACTGTATTGTATGGTGCGGTTAGGGAGCGGGTGTTTTATCTGTGTACTGTATTGTATGCTGCGGTTAGGGAGCGGGTGTTTTATCTGTGTACTGTATTGTATGCTGTGGTTAGGGAGCGTGGTGTTTTATCTGTGTACTGTATTGTATGCTGTGGTTAGGGAGCGTGGTGTTTTATCTGTGTACTGTATTGTATGCTGTGGTTAGGGAGCGTGGTGTTTTATCAGTGTACTGTATTGAATGCTGTGGTTAGGGAGCGTGGTGTTTTATCTGTGTACTGTATTGTATGCTGCGGTTAGGGAGCGTGGTGTTTTATCTGTGTACTGTATTGTATGCTGTGGTTAGGGAGCGTGGTGTTTTATCTGTGTACTGTATTGAATGCTGTGGTTAGGGAGTGTGGTGTTTTATCTGTGTACTGTATTGTATGCTGCGGTTAGGGAGCGGGTGTTTTATCTGTGTACTGTATTGTATGCTGCGGTTAGGGAGCGTGGTGTTTTATCTGTGTACTGTATTGTATGCTGTGGTTAGGGAGCGTGGTGTTTTATCTGTGTACTGTATTGTATGCTGCGGTTAGGGAGCGTGGTGTTTTATCTGTGTACTGTATTGTATGCTGTGGTTAGGGAGCGTGGTGTTTTATCTGTGTACTGTATTGTATAGTGGTCTCGGAGATACTCCATACTTGGCACGGTATATTTTACACTGGTTTACATGTGGTTGTTTAGATGGAATACTAAACAGTTATAAACAGTCTCTAAGCACTGAACTGACCCGAGTTTGACCTCCAGCAAAATAGTCGAATTGAATCAGTCTAATTGAATCAGTCTCATTGAATCAGTCTAATTGAATCAGTCTCATTGAATCAGTCTAATTGAATCAGTCTAATTGAATCAGTCTAATTGAATCCGTCGAATTGAATCAGTCGAATTTAATTAAATCAGTCTAATTGAATCAGTCTAATTGAATCAGTCTAATTGGATCCGTCCAATTTAATTGAATCAGTCTAATTGAATCAGTCTAACTGAATCAGTCTAATTGAATCCGTCTAATTTAATTGAATCCGTCTAATTTAATTTAATCAGTCTAATTGAATCAGGCTAATTGAATCAGTTCCATACTAGAAGAATGTTATCTAGTGCTTTGTCCTTAATACCCTATATTATGGCTTGACCAACATTTGCACTCAAGCGAAAACAGGAAAGTAACACATGCTGTGGCTCTGATACATGTTTACTGTTGGCTCTGATACATGTTTACTGTTGGCTCTGATACATGTTTACTGTTGGCTCTGATACATGTTTACTGTTGGCTCTGATACATGTTTACTGTTGGCTCTGATACATGTTTACTGTGTCTCTGATACATGTTTACTATGGCTCTGATACATGTTTACTGTGTCTCTGATACATGTTTACTATGGCTCTGATACATGTTTACTGTGTCTCTGATACATGTTTACTATGGCTCTGATACATGTTTACTGTGTCTCTGATACATGTTTACTATGGCTGGTGGGTTTCAGGTACCCATGGAGTCCACTGGGGGATCAGATAGAGGGAAGGGAAAAATATCCCTGGATGATAACTCAGAAATCACCTTCATCTTAAAATGTCTCAAGACAAAAAATTAACCTAACCTAGACTTTTATTCTCTATTTTGGTTAGGCCAGGTTGTGACTAGGGTGGGCATTCTATGTTCCTTTTTCTATGTTTTTGTATTTCTTTGTGTTTGGCCGGGTTATGGTTCTCAATCAGGGACAGCTGTCTGTCGTTGTCTCTGATTGAGAACCATACTTACGCAGCTCTGGCTCACATGGGTTTTGAGGGTAGTTGTTTTCTGTTTCGTATCTGTACCAGACAGAACTGTTTCGGTTATTATTTTTTGTCATTTTCGTATTTAGTGTTCAGTTGCTAATAAATTAATTATGAACACGTACCACGCTGCACCTTGGTCCTCACCTTCTTCTCTTGAATGCCGTGACAGCTAATGTGTTACAATCAACATCAGGGGAACTGTCTACGCTTCCTTTCAAGCTTTGATTGAGAATGGTCATGAATAATAGTATTTAAGAAAAGCTGAAAAAACGGACCCCTTCTGGCGCGAAATGTACTTTGTTACGACATGTTACAGCAACGAACATATCATACAATAACGGATATATTTATTATTTGACAAGACATTATCAATAAATAGTGTACATTTATGACTTCGAGCGGTAATGATAATATATATAATATAATAATGACGACGCTCTATAGCAGTGATAGCCTCCGTTCCCGTTGTAATAGTGACCTCTGGTGGCCTCATTAAATCAGTGCAGATGTGGCACTGTTATGTTATTTCCACACAGTAAATTGCAAACAGGTCTGTAATGAAACATTATATGATATTATATATTATATCTTTATGATGTTTTAATGTCATTTAGAAGGTAATACGTTGGATAAATCGGGTAGAAAATGTTTTTTCGCCCGTAAGTTTCCCACGGCCTCTTTACAGATAGACAGTGCACTTCCATTACTCCACCTGCAGGGGGCAGTGTAATGTTTTCAGCTGGATTTAGTTAGAAAGAGAAGAAATTAAGCTTTCTAATGGTATATACAGTGCATTTAGGGAGGTATTCAGAACTCTTTCCACATTTTGTTACAGCCTTATTCTGAAATGTATTCAATTGTTGTTTTTCCTCATCAATCTACACCCAATAACGAATAATGACAAAGCAAAAACAGGTTTTTAGAAATTTTTGCAAATGTGATATAAAAAAAAACTGAAATATCACTGTTCCATAAGTATTCAGTCCCTTTACTCAAAACTTTGTTGAAGCACCTTTGGCAGCGATTACAGCCTTGAGTCTTCTTGGGTATGATGCTACCAGCTTGGCACACCTGTATTTGGGGAGTTTCTCCCATTCTCCTCTGCAGATCCTCTCAAACTCTGTCAGGTTGGATGGGGAGCGTTGCTGCACAGCTATTTTCAGGTCTCTCCAGAGATGTTCGATCGGTTTCAAGTCCAGGCTCTGGCTGGGCCACTCAAGGACATTCAGAGACCTGTCCCAAAGCCACTCCTGCATTGTCTTGGCTGTGTGCTTAGGGTCATTGTCCTGTTGGAAGGTGAACCTTCACCCCAGTCTGAGGTCCTGAGCACTCTGGAGCAGGTTTTCATCAAGGATCTCACTGTACCTTGTTCCGTTCATCTTGGCCTTGATCCTGACTAGTCTCCCAGTCCCTGCCGCTGAAAAACAACACCACAGCATGATGCTGCCACCACCATGCTTCACCGTAGAGATGGTGCCAGGTTTCCTCCAGACGTGACAAATGGCATTCAGGCCAAAGAGTTCCATCTTGGTTTCCTTCTGGAAGGTTCTCCCATCTCCACAGAGGAACTCTGGAGCTCATTCAGAGTGACCATCGGGTACTTGGTCACCTCCCTGACGAAGGACCTTCTGTCCCGATTGCTCAGTTTGGCCGGGCGGCCAGCTCTAGGAAGA
Source organism: Oncorhynchus clarkii lewisi (assembly GCF_045791955.1). NCBI lineage: Eukaryota > Metazoa > Chordata > Actinopteri > Salmoniformes > Salmonidae > Oncorhynchus > Oncorhynchus clarkii. The sequence continues at coordinate 3,251,839 of NC_092157.1, forward strand.
GTCTTGGTGGTTCCAAACTTCCTCCACTTAAGAGTGATGGAGGCCACTGTGTTCTTGGGGACATGTTTTGGTACCCTCCCCCAGATCTGTGCCTCGACACAATCCTGTCTCTGAGCTCTATGGACAATTCTTTCAACCTCATGGCTTGTTTTTTCACTGTCAACTGTGCGCTGTCAACTGTGTGACCTTATATAGACAGGTGTATGCCTTTCCAAATCATGTCCAATCAATTGAATTTACCAAAGATGGACTCCAGTCAAGTTGTAGAAACATCTCAAAGATGATCGATGGAAACAGGATGCACCTGAACTCAAATTCGAGTCTCATACAAAGAGTCTGAATACTTTTGTAAATAAGGTATTTCTGTTTTTAATTTGTAATATATTTGCAATAATTTAAAAAAAACTTGTTCTCACTTCATGGAAAATTGTGTGTAGATTGATGAGGAAATCTTTTAAATTGAATCCATTTTAGAATAAGGCTGTAACGTAACAAAATGTGGAGAAAAAGTCGAGGGGTCTGAATACTTTCCAAATGCCCTGTACATTACAGTACACTGAGTGTACAAAACATTAGGAACACCCCTTTTGCCCTCAGAACAGACTCAGTTCGTCGGGGGGCGTGGACTCTACAAGGTGTTGAAAGTGTTCCACAGGGATGCTGGCCCATGTTGACTCTACAAGGTGTTGAAAGCGTTCCACAGGGGATGCTGGCCCATGTTGACTCTACAAGGTGTTGAAAGCGTTCCACAGGGATGCTGGCCCATGTTGACTACAACGCTTCCCTCAGTTATATCAAGTTGTCTGGACGTCATTTGGGTGGTGGACCATTCTTGATAGACACAGGGAATTGTTGAGCGTGAAAAACCCAGCAGCGTTGAAGTTCTTGACACCTGGCACCTACTACCATATCCGTTCGAAGGCACTTCAATATTTTCTCTTGCCCATTCACCCTCAGAATGGCACATATACAAATCCATGTCTCAATTGTCTCGAGGCTTAAAAATCCTTCTTTAACCTGTTTCCTCCCCCTTCATCTACACTGATTTGAAGTGGTGTTAACAAGTGACATCAATAAGGGATCATAGTTTTCTCCTGGATTGAACTGGTCAGTCTGTCATGGAAAGAGCAGGTGTTCCTAATATTTTGTACAGTCAGTGTATATAATAGGTGACCTGGAAAGTATATTTCTGTTGTGTCACGCTCTGAGAGCTTTTATATGTCTCTATGTTGGTTTGGTCAGGGTGTGAGTTGGGGTGGGCATTCTATGTTCCTTTTTCTATGTTTTGTATTTCCTTGTTTTGGCCTGGTATGGTTCTCAATCAGGGACAGCTGACTATCGTTGTCTCTGATTGGGAACCATACTTAGGCAGCTTTTTCCCACCTATGTTTTGTGGGTAGTTGTTTTCTGTTTAGTGTTTTCTGCACCTGACGGAACTGTTTCATTTATTCACTTTGTTATTTTGTTCTAGTGTCATGAACACTCACACCGCTGTGCTTTGGTCCGATTCCTCTTCCTCATCAGACGACGACGACCATGTTGGGCGTAAATAAGGTCAAACGCACAGAACACTGTGCATGCGATACACTGCGAGCTAACGTTACTGTTGCTGACAAAATGGCTGCTAATCTGGTCTTTTCTGTGCAGTTTTAATAAATAGAAGATACACCTAAATGTTTAATCAAATATATCCTCTGACCTTATCTGACCTCTATACATGGATAGGCTGATTTGTATTTTATTTTTTATTTTACCTTTATTTTACTTGCCAAGTCAGTTAAGAACAAATTCTTATTAACGACGATGGGCCAACTGTGCGCCGCCCTATGGGACTCCCAATCACGGCCTGTTGTGATACAGCCCGGGATCGAACCAGGGTCTGTAGTGACGTCTCTAGCACTGAGATGCAGTGCCTTAGACGGCTGCGCCACTCGGGAGGCTGATGAGATACAGTAAGGTAGAATGTCAGGGGGCTGTTGGGGGGGGTTGTTGGGGGGCTGCTGGGGAGTTAGTATTGCCTCTTTGACCCCTAAACAGCGGGCTGCTGGAGTAGATGACCCACAGCCCCAGTGTAGCTACCTCACACACACACACACACACACACACACACACACACACACACACACACACACATCCACACACCAACCTAGCCACCCTAGGTCCCTACAGACATGGTGAAGGTATTCATCTGCGTGACGGCAGCTGGTCCATCAAACACATCAAGTATTCATTAGTAGAAATAAACCTGGTGGACAACTGGCCAATAGAGGAGGGTTTACAATGCAGGGTGCTCTCTCCAAACAGCGCTAGGTATCGCCTCCCCTGCACAACTGTGTGTGTGTGTGTGTGTGTGTGTGTGTGTGTGTGTGTGTGTGTGTGGTGTGTGTGTGTGTGTGTGTGTGTGTGTGTGTGTGTGTGTGTGTGTGTGTGTGTGCGTGCGTGCGTGCGTGCGTGTGTGTGTGTGGTGTGTGTGCGTGCGTGTGCGTGTGTGTGTGTGCGTGCGTGCGTGTTTTATGTAGTTTAAATATTTGAGGAGCACATGTGGAGATGAATGTTGGACGGTGGACAGGGTTTGATTGTAAAAGAGGAAAAGAAGAATAAACTCGCAGGGGGCCATTTTAACTGTGGTGTCAACATCAGCAGATCCCGGGTCCAGTCCACTCAGCAAACACACTATAACACATGGTCTCAGACACGGTGACGGCTGGCTTTTCTGGAAAATTCTTTCTCTTCTTTTTCAGAAGGAGAGGGTTCCGAGTTCTTTTAGTTCTTAGAATCAGAGGGGAATGTTCCCGGAGTGTCCAGCAAGTGGGACAGTGGGGAAAACATGCTGAGATAGAGAGAGTACAGGCTTGATGACATTGACTACCTGAACTCTGTGACTGACATTCCTTATGCAATAACGTTTAGTGGGAAATAACGACTGGGTTGCCATGGATATGCCAAGAGGTAGAGCAAGTCAACTGTTATTCTATTCAGAAAGGATGACAGCTTGTGTCTTCCTGGTGGGTGGGAGGAGGTGAAGCTGGGGAGGGGGGACCTGATGGGTAGCAGGTACTGTAGATTAAATAATACCTTTCCCTGTTCCTTCCTCCTCTTACTGTCGATATCCTGGTGTCTTTCTGTCTCTCTGTCAATTTCTGAGTCTCTCTGTCTCTCTGTCTCTGTCTCTGTCTCTCTCTCTCTGTCTCTCTCTCTCTCTCTCTCTCTCTCTCTCTCTCTCTCTCTCTCAGACAGGAGGTTGATGAGTGGTGTAAGAAGCAGAGGAGAGTGGCTGTGGAAGTTTCCATGCTTCAGCCTCAGTCTCCCACCACACACACTAGTCTGTTACTGATAATGCTGCCCTGGTCTGGACTGGTTGGGATGGGCTGGGATAGGCTGACTGGGATGGGCTGGCTGGGATGGGCTGGCTGGGATGGGATGGGCTGGCTGGAATGGGCTGGCTGGGATGGGATGGGCTGGCTGGGATGGGCTGGCAGGAATGGGCTGGCTGGAATGGGCTGGCTGGAATGAGCTGGCTGGAATGGGCTGGCTGGGATGGGCTGGCTGGGATGGGCTGGCTGTAATGGGCTGGCTGGGATGGGCTGGCTGGGATGAGCTGGCTGGGATGGAATGGCTGGCTGGCTTTGATGGGATGGACTGTCTGACTAGCTGGCTGGCTGGGATAAGATGGGCTGGCTGGGATGGGCTGGCTGGGCTGGCTGCCTGCGTGGGCCTCTGTTTACCTGGCAGTGGGGAGACAACACACACACACACACACAAGCGAACACATGCACGTTCTAAGCACAGGACACACAAACACACACACAAGCAAACACACATGCAAACATACACACACATCTATACATACACAACTCAAAACCACACACACACACACCTCATTTTACCATGTTACTCTACTTCTTCTCCTCACCAATGTGCCACCCCTCATTAATCCTCCATCCCCCCATTCCTCCCACTCGCCCTACTTGACTCAGCCAATCCTCGCCCTTCTTATCCCACTGTCTCTCACTCCGTCTCCTTCCCACTCTTTACCTTTCCATCTGGAGACACACGAACATGACTACTACTAGTATGGGTGTATAGACTCCGGAGCAGTAACCGTGACTACTACTAGTATGGATGTATAGACTCTGGAGCAGTAACCGTGACTACTACTAGTATGGATGTATAGACTCTGGAGCCATGACTACTACTAGTATGGATGTATAGACTCAGGAGCAGTAACCGTGACTACTACTAGTATGGATGTATAGACTCTGGAGCCATGACTACTACTAGTATGGATGTATAGACTCAGGAGCAGTAACCGTGACTACTACTAGTATGGATGTATAGACTCAGGAGCAGTAACCGTGACTACTACTAGTATGGATGTATAGACTCTGGAGCCATGACTACTACTAGTATGGATGTATAGACTCTGGAGCAGTAACCATGACTACTACGAGTATGGATGTATAGACTCAGGAGCAGTAACCGTGACTACTACTAGTATGGATGTATAGACTCCGGAGCAGTAACCATGACTACTACTAGTATGGATGTATAGACTCTGGAGCAGTAACCGTGACTACTACTAGTATGGATGTATAGACTCAGTAACCATGACTACTACTAGTATGGATGTATAGACTCTGGGGCAGTAACCATGACTACTACTAGTATGGATGTATAGACTCAGGAGCAGTAACCATGACTACTACTAGTATGGATGTATAGACTCCAGAGCAGTAACCATGACTACTACTAGTATGGATGTATAGACTCTGGAGCAGTAACCATGACTACTACTAGTATGGATGTATAGACTCAGTAACCATGACTACTACTAGTATGGATGTATAGACACTGGAGCAGTAACCATGACTACTACTAGTATGGATGTATAGACTCAGTAACCATGACTACTACTAGTATGGATGTATAGACTCCGGAGCAGTAACCATGACTACTACTAGTATGGATGTATAGACTCTGGAGCAGTAACCATGACTACTACTAGTATGGATGTATAGACTCTGGAGCAGTAACCATGACTACTACTAGTATGTGTTTGTACTTGCCAAAGTGTCAAATCGTTACAGCTCTGACAAGCTCTTTACACACAATGTTATTCGATTGAAAATGTATTGTCTGGATATTTGTATGAAAATGTTTATGAGGCTACTTTGAGCCACAGCTCATTGTAGCTACGTTAACAATCTCATCACATCACATCGAGACTGCACGGTGTGGAGAATGGCCACGACCAAGTGAAGAACCCCACGTCTGTGTCACATTGTTTAGTGTGCTCGCTGGCAACACAAAACACGACAGGAAAGACAGAGGCTCGGCCATGTTAGGATTTTAAAAGTTGTGTAGCGTCCTCCAGGCTTAACCAACCAGGAGGACGCCAGCACTGCTTCAGAAGAAAGAACCAAAATAAACTAAATCATGAACCAATCAAAGGACTTATATTTATAACCTTGGAAAAATAAAATCTAGAAGCAGACTAAAGTACCAAGTACAGGCTGAGTGACCAACAATTGGCAATAGAAACCGTCAGACATAAAAAGACATGGCTACCCAAAGAGGAGCGTGTATGTGGTCACTGCACAACAGGGGAGGTAGAAACAGAAATGCACTTTCTCCTTTAATCTGAGAAATATTCCTCACCAAGAGATTCATTATTCACAGAAATTAATACATTTCTTCACAATTTTAATTGATTAAATCCAGAGGAAAAACAAAAAAATACTCATGGTTGAAGGAGAATTAGCTCCTCTTGAAGCCAAATACAGTGCCTTGCGAAAGTATTCGGCCCCCTTGAACTTTGCGACCTTTTGCCACATTTCAGGCTTCAAACATAAAGATATAAAACTGTATTTTTTTGTGAAGAATCAACAACAAGTGGGACACAATCATGAAGTGGAACGACATTTATTGGATATTTCAAACTTTTTTAACAAATCAAAAACTGAAAAATTGGGCGTGCAAAATTATTCAGCCCCCTTAAGTTAATACTTTGTAGCGCCACCTTTTGCTGCGATTACAGCTGTAAGTCGCTTGGGGTATGTCTCTATCAGTTTTGCACATCGAGAGACTGAAATGTTTTCCCATTCCTCCTTGCAAAACAGCTCGAGCTCAGTGAGGTTGGATGGAGAGCATTTGTGAACAGCAGTTTTCAGTTCTTTCCACAGATTCTCGATTGGATTCAGGTCTGGACTTTGACTTGGCCATTCTAACACCTGGATATGTTTATTTTTGAACCATTCCATTGTAGATTTTGCTTTATGTTTTGGATCATTGTCTTGTTGGAAGACAAATCTCCGTCCCAGTCTCAGGTCTTTTGCAGACTCCATCAGGTTTTCTTCCAGAATGGTCCTGTATTTGGCTCCATCCATCTTCCCATCAATTTTAACCACCTTCCCTGTCCCTGCTGAAGAAAAGCAGGCCCAAACCATGATGCTGCCACCACCATGTTTGACAGTGGGGATGGTGTGTTCAGCTGTGTTGCTTTTACGCCAAACATAACGTTTTGCATTGTTGCCAAAAAGTTCAATTTTGGTTTCATCTGACCAGAGCACCTTCTTCCACATGTTTGGTGTGTCTCCCAGGTGTCTTGTGGCAAACTTTAAACAACACTTTTTATGGATATCTTTAAGAAATGGCTTTCTTCTTGCCACTCTTCCATAAAAGCCAGATTTGTGCAATATACGACTGATTGTTGTCCTATGGACAGAGTCTCCCACCTCAGCTGTAGATCTCTGCAGTTCATCCAGAGTGATCATGGGCCTCTTGGCTGCATCTCTGATCAGTCTTCTCCTTGTATGAGCTGAAAGTTTAGAGGGACGGCCAGGTCTTGGTAGATTTGCAGTGGTCTGATACTCCTTCCATTTCAATATTATCGCTTGCACAGTGCTCCTTGGGATGTTTAAAGCTTGGGAAATCTTTTTGTATCCAAATCCGGCTTTAAACTTCTTCACAACAGTGTCTCGGACCTGCCTGGTGTGTTCCTTGTTCTTCATGATGCTCTCTGCGCTTTTAACGGACCTCTGAGACTATCACAGTGCAGGTGCATTTATACAGAGACTTGATTACACATAGGTGGATTGTATTTATCATCATTAGTCATTTAGGTCAACGTTGGATCATTCAGAGATCCTCACTGAACTTCTGGAGAGAGTTTGCTGCACTGAAAGTAAAGGGGCTGAATAATTTTGCACGCCCAATTTTTCAGTTTTTGATTTGTTAAAAAAGTTTGAAATATCCAATAAATGTCGTTCCACCTCATGATTGTGTCCCATTTGTTGTTGATTCTTCACAAAAAAATACAGTTTTATATCTTTATGTTTGAAGCCTGAAATGTGGCAAAAGGTTGCAAAGTTCAAGGGGGCCGAATACTTTCGCAAGGCACTGTATGTATTTTGCCCGAGGGCAAATGAATAATAACATCTGTATAGTAAGCGGTAACTTACTTAAATATTATTATTATTATTATTATTATTACTATAATTAGTATTACTAGAATTATTATTACTATTAACATTATTACTATACGTATTATTACTATAAATATTATTACTATTATTAATACTATTATCATTACTACTATTAGCATTATTATTGTTATTACCATAAGTATTATAACTATAAGTATTATTACTGTAAGTATTATTACTATAATTAGTATTACTAGTATTGCTATTACTAGTATTATTACTGTAAGTAGTATTACTATAATGAGTATTATTATTATTATTACTATTATTATTACTGTAATTAGTAGTACTAGTATTATTATTACTGTAAGTATTATTACTATAAGTATTGTTATTATTATTACTAGTATAATTATTACCATAGGTATTATTATTGCCAGTATTATTACTCTAAGTATTATTATTGCTGGTATTATTATTACTGGTATTATTATTACTAGTATTATTAGTACTAGTATTATTACTATAAGTATTATTATTACTAGTATTATTATTACAAGTATTATTACTATAATTAGTATTAATATTATTATTATTAATATTATAACTATTATTATTACTAGTATTATTATTACTAGTATTATTATTACTGGTATTATTATTACTAGTATTATTATTACTAGTATTATTATTACTGGTATTATTATTATTAATAGTATTATTATTACTAGTATTATTATTACTGGTATTATTATTATTACTAGTATTATTATTACTGGTATTATTATTATTACTATAAGTATTATTATTACTAGTATTATTACTATAAGTAGTATTATTACTGGTATTATTATTACTGGTATTATTATTATTAATATTATAACTATTATTATTACTAGTATTATTATTACTAGTATTATTATTACTGGTATTATTATTATTATTACTAGTATTATTATTACTGGTATTATTATTATTACTAGTATTATTACTATAAGTATTATTATTACTGGTATTATTATTACTGGTATTATTATTATTACTAGTATTATTATTACTGGTATTATTATTATTACTAGTATTATTATTACTAGTATTATTATTACTGGTATTATTATTATTACTAGTATTATTATTACTGATATTATTATTATTACTAGTATTATTACTATAAGTATTATTATTACTGGTATTATTATTACTGGTATTATTATTATTACTAGTATTATTATTACTATAAGTATTATTATTACTAGTATTATTACTATAAGTATTATTATTACTAGTATTATTATTACTAGTATTATTATTACTAGTATTATTATTACTAGTATTATTACTATAAGTATTATTATTACTAGTATTATTATTACTTGTATTATTACTATAAGTATTATTATTACTAGTATTATTATTACTAGTGTTATTATTACTGGTATTATTATTACTAGTATTATTACTATAAGTATTAATATTACTAGTATTATTATTACTAGTATTATTACTATAAGTATTATTATTACTAGTATTATTATTACTAGTATTATTACTATAATTAGTATTACTATTATTATTATTAATATTATAACTATTATTATTACTTGTATTATTATTACTGGTATTATTATTACTGGTATTATTATTATTACTAGTATTATTATTACTATAAGTATTATTATTACTAGTATTATTACTATAAGTATTATTATTACTGGTATTATTATTATAACTAGTATTATTATTACTATAAGTATTATTATTACTGGTATTATTACTATAAGTATTATTATTACTAGTATTATTACTATAAGTATTATTATTACTGGTATTATTATTAAACATTGATAAAAGATACAACTATTATACATGGAACTTTAGATAAACTTCTCCTTAATGCAACCGCTGTGTCAGATGTAAAAAAAACTTTACGGAAAAAGCACACCATGCAATAATCTGAGTACGGCGCTCAGAGCCCAAACCAGCCAAAGAAATATCCACCATGTTGTGTAGTCAACATTTGTCAGAAATAGCATTATAAATATTCACTTACCTTTGAAGATCTTCATCAGAATGCACTCCCAGGAATCCCAGTTCCACAATAAACGTTTGATTTTTTCAATAATGTCCATCATTTATGTCCAAATAGCTACTTTTGTTAGCGCATTTTGTAAACAAATCCAAAGTTACGAGGCGCATTCACTAGGAGCAGACGAAAAGTTCTGTTTCAGTCCGTAGAAATATGTCAAACGATGTATAGAATCAATCTTTAGGATGTTTTTAACATAAATCTTCAATAATGTTCCAACCTGAGAATTCCTTTGTCTGTAGAAAAGCAATGGAACGCAAGCTAACTCTCTCATGACCGCACGTCACGAGCCCGTGGCTCACTGCCAGACCTATGACTCATTCCCCTCTTGTTCAGCCCCCCTTCACAGTAGAAGCCTGAAACAACGTTCTAAAGACTGTTGACATGTAGTGGAAGCCTTAGGAAGTGCAATATGACCACTGTATCTTCAGTTGAAGTTGAAAACCACTTCCTGGTTAGATTTTTTCTCAGGTTTTTGCCTGCCATATGAGTTCTGTTATACTCACAGTATAACAGTTACTATTATTATTACTAGTATTATTATTACAGTTACTGTTATACTCATTCAAACAGTTTAAGAAACTTCAGAGTGTTTTCTATCCAATACTACTAATAATATATTAGAATCTGGGACTGAGTAGCAGGCAGTTTACTCTGGGCACCTTATTCATCCAAGCTACTCAATACTGCCCCCCAGTCACCAAGAAGTTAACAAAAATACTGAGTGGAGGGGGAGCCAGGCCATTTAGGATCTTGAATACAAGACATGCGTCGGTGTATTGCACAAGATTTTCCCAACTCATGAGCTCATGCTTTCTGAGGATGTAACAGTGATGATGGCTATTGGGCTTCCTATCAAGCACTTTGAGAGCCTGTTTGTAGACAGACTGAATAGGTTTTAATGTTGTACGGCAAGCTTGGGACCAACTAGTATGCTTGGGCCCAACTGAGCAGTATGTTCAGTGGGGGAGTATCATAGATTTGAAGTACAGTTTTGCTACCTCTGTTGTTAAACAATATCGTATAAATCAGAAATTAGCTAGGTTGAATATGGTTATTTGAATGACCTTTTTCACATGCTTTTTATATCTGGTGAGTATGCAGGCCATGAAAGAACATGTTCAGCTTCTAGGAACTGTGTACAGATCCTCACGGAATTATCATGCTGAAACATGAGTTGTTGGCGGCGGATGAATGGCACGACAACAGGCCTCAGGATCTCGTCACGGTATCTCTGTACGTTCAAATTGCCATCGATAAAATGCAATTGTGTTCGTTGTCCGTAGCTTATGCCTGCCCATATCATAACCCCACCGCCACCATGGGGCACTCTGTTCACAACGGTGACATTGGCAAACCGCTCGCCCACACAACGCCATACCCTTGGTCTGCGGTTGTGAAGCGGCTGTTTGGACGTACTGCCATATTCTATAAAACGATGTTGGAGGCGGTTTATGGTAGAGAAATGAACATTCAATTCTCTGGCAACAGCCCTGGTGGACCTTCCTGCAGTCAGCATGCCAATTGCACGCTCCCTCAAAACTTGAGACATCTGTGGCATTGTGTTGTGTGACAAAACTGCACATTTTAGAGCGGCCTTTTACTATCCCCAGCACAAAGTGCACCTGTGTAATGATTATGCTGTTTAATCAGCTTCTTGATATGCCACACCTGTCAGGTCTATGGATTATTTTGACAAAGGAGAAATGCTCCCTAACAGGGATGCACACTAATTTGTGCACAACATTTTTGAGAAATAAGGGTTTTGTTCGTATGGAACATTCCTGGGATCTTTTATTTCAACTCATGAAACATGGGACCAACACTTTACATGTTGCGTTTATATTTTTGTTCTGTGTATATGCATGCTTTTCCATTTAATAATGATGAGGGGGAGCTTCGTCCAATTACAGGCCACCATCTGTTAGAATTTAAACAACTGAATAGCCAGACGTCAGGTCCATTCAATATAGAGAACGTACTGGAAGCTTCAGGCAGAGGTTTATTTAGTCAGCTGTCTGTCTGCCCTGTCGTTGGCCACTGTTACAGTCCTGCTGAGATACAGCACACTCCTCCACACCAAGAGACTATGAATGTGTCCCAAATGGCTCCCTATTCCCCTTATAGTGCATTTATAGTGCACTACTTTTGACCAGAGCTCTATGGACCCTGTTCCCTATATAGTGCACTACGTTTGACCAGAGCTCTACGGACCCTGTTCCCTATATAGTGCCAGAGCTCTACGGACCCTGTTCCCTATATAGTGCCAGAGCTCTACGGACCCTGTTCCCTGTATAGTGCCAGAGCTCTACGGACCCTGTTCCCTATATAGTGCCAGAGCTCTACGGACCCTGTTCCCTATATAGTGCACTACGTTTTACCAGAGCTCTATGGGCTGGATAATCCCAATGTCAAAGTAGTGCTCTACATAGGGAATAGGGTGCCATTTGGGATAAACTATTACCACTGCAGGCAGAGTGTGAATAATTATGTCTCATTCAGGGGGTCTTAGACCCCTCTGGGCCCCCGTAATTCTCACTCAGTGTGCTACGATGGCAACCATAAAGGCCAGAGCAAAAGGGTTCCGGTCTAGAAGCACAGTTTCCACTGCTCCTACAGTCTTGCTTCAGTTTCCACTGCTCCTACAGTCTTGCTTCAGTTTCCACTTCTCCTACAGTCTTGCTTCAGTTTCCACTTCTCCTACAGTCTTTGCTTCAGTTTCCACTGCTACTGCTCCTAAAGTCTTGCTTCAGTTTCCACTGCTCCTACAGTCTTGCTTCAGTTTCCACTGCTCCTAAAGTCTTGCTTCAGTTTCCACTTCTCCTACAGTCTTGCTTCAGTTTCCACTGCTACTGCTCCTAAAGTCTTGCTTCAGTCTCCACTGCTCCTACAGTCTCGCTTCAGTTTCCACTTCTCCTACAGTCTTGCTTCAGTTTCCACTTCTCCTACAGTCTTGCTTAAGTTTCCACTGCTACTACAGTCTTGCTTCAGTTTCCACTTCTCCTACAGTCTTGCTTCAGTTTCCACTGCTCCTACAGTCTTGCTTCAGTCTCCACTGCTCCTACAGTCTTGCTTCAGTTTCCACTTCTCCTACAGTCTTGCTTCAATTTCCACTGCTCCTACAGTCTTGCTTCAGTTTCCACTTCTCCTACAGTCTTGCTTCAGTTTCCACTTCTCCTTTTGTCTTGCTTCAGTTTCCACTTCTCCTACAGTCTTGCTTCAGTTTCCACTTCTCCTACAGTCTTGCTTCAGTTTCCACTGCTCCTACAGTCTTGCTTCAGTTTCCACTGCTCCTACAGTCTTGCTTCGGTAATTCAGTTTAACTAATGCCTGACCCAGAAAGACAATTTCCAAAGACGACAAAATTGTGAAGTCAGATTTCAAAATTCCTAATCAGACATTTCAGTCATCAACTTGTGCAAAAAATGTCTATTAAAATATTCAAATAATTGTTGCTGAAGGTGATTGTCACAGCTGAAGAAATTAAAATGTTATATTCATTCGATGTCTGTCATGTTTCTGTATGACGTGATGAGGTAGTCACTGATCCCTGTGAGCACTGAGTGGTAGTGAAGACGGACGTGTTGACTGGATGCAGAGAGAGGAGAGGGATGGGATGTTGAGGAATGTAGCTAGGAGATGGGATGGAGCTAGGAGATGGGATGGAGCTAAAGGATGGGATGTTGAGGAATGTAGCTAGGAGATGGGATGGAGCTAGGAGAGGGAATGTAGCTAGGGGAGGGAATGTAGCTAGGAGAGGGGATGGAGCTAGGAGAGGGGATGGAGCTAGGAGAGGGAATGGAGCTAGGAGATGGGATGTTGAGGAATGTAGCTAGGAGAGGGGATGTTGAGGAATGTAGCTAGGAGAGGGGATGGAGCTAGGAGAGGGAATGGAGCTAGGAGAGGGAATGGAGCTAGGAGAGGGGATGGAGCTAGGAGAGGGGATGGAGCTAGGAGAGGGAATGGAGCTAGGAGAGGGGATGTTGAGGAATGGAGCTAGGAGAGGGAATGGAGCTAGGAGAGGGGATGTTGAGGAATGTAGCTAGGAGATGGGATGTTGAGGAATGTAGCTAGGAGAGGGAATGGAGCTAGGAGAGGGAATGGAGCTAGGAGAGGGGATGGAGCTAGGAGAGGGGATGGAGCTAGGAGAGGGAATGGAGCTAGGAGAGGGAATGTAGCTAGGAGAGGGGATGGAGCTAGGAGAGGGGATGTAGCTAGGAGAGGGAATGTAGCTAGGAGAGGGAATGTAGCTAGGAGAGGGAATGTAGTTAGGAGAGGGAATGTAGCTAGGAGATGGGATGTAGTTAGGAGAGGGAATGTAGCTAGGGGAGGGAATGTAGCTAGGAGATGGGATGTAGTTAGGGGAGGGAATGTAGTTAGGAGAGGGGATGTAGTTAGGAGAGGGAATGTAGTTAGGAGAGGGAATGTAGTTAGGAGAGGGAATGTAGCTAGCGGATGGGATGTAGTTAGGGGAGGGAATGTAGCTAGGAGAGGGAATGTAGTTAGGAGAGGGAATGTAGCTAGGAGATGGGATGTAGTAAGGGGAGGGAATGTAGTTAGGAGAACTAAGGTCAAGTAGTATGAGGTTGAACAACACACTGAACTAAGGTCAAGTAGTATGAGGTTGAACAACACACTGAACTAAGGTCAAGTAGTATGAGGTTGAACAACACACTGAACTAAGGTCAAGTAGTATGAGGTTGAACAACACACTGAACTAAGGTCAAGTAGTATGAGGTTGAACAACACACTGAACTAAGGTCAAGTAGTATGAGGTTGAACAACACACTGAACTAAGGTCAAGTAGTATGAGGTTGAACAACACACTGAACTAAGGTCAAGTAGTATGAGGTTGAACAACACACTGAACTAAGGTCAAGTAGTATGAGATTTTATTTTTCTTTTTTTATTTAACCTTTATTTAACCAGGTAGGCCAGTTGAGAACACCTTTATTTAACCAGGTAGGCCAGTTGAGAACACCTTTATTTAACCAGGTAGGCTAGTTGAGAACACCTTTATTTAACCAGGTAGGCTAGTTGAGAACACCTTTATTTAACCAGGTAGGCCAGTTGAGAACACCTTTATTTAACCAGGTAGGCTAGTTGAGAACACCTTTAGTTAGTTGAGAACGCATTTATACAGAGACTTGATTACACATAGGTGGATTGTATTTATCATCATTAGTCATTTAGGTCAACGTTGGATCATTCAGAGATCCTCACTGAACTTCTGGAGAGAGTTTGCTGCACTGAAAGTAAAGGGGCTGAATAATTTTGCACGCCCAATTTTTCAGTTTTTGATTTGTTAAAAAAGTTTGAAATATCCAATAAATGTCGTTCCACCTCATGATTGTGTCCCACTTGTTGTTGATTCTTCACAAAAAAATACAGTTTTATATCTTTATGTTTGAAGCCTGAAATGTGGCAAAAGGTTGCAAAGTTCAAGGGGGCCGAATACTTTCGCAAGGCACTGTATGTATTTTGCCCGAGGGCAAATGAATAATAACATCTGTATAGTAAGCGGTAACTTACTTAAATATTATTATTATTATTATTATTATTACTATAATTAGTATTACTAGAATTATTATTACTATTAACATTATTACTATACGTATTATTACTATAAATATTATTACTATTATTAATACTATTATCATTACTACTATTAGCATTATTATTGTTATTACCATAAGTATTATAACTATAAGTATTATTACTGTAAGTATTATTACTATAATTAGTATTACTAGTATTGCTATTACTAGTATTATTACTGTAAGTAGTATTACTATAATGAGTATTATTATTATTATTACTATTATTATTACTGTAATTAGTAGTACTAGTATTATTATTACTGTAAGTATTATTACTATAAGTATTGTTATTATTATTACTAGTATAATTATTACCATAGGTATTATTATTGCTAGTATTATTACTCTAAGTATTATTATTGCTGGTATTATTATTACTGGTATTATTATTACTAGTATTATTAGTACTAGTATTATTACTATAAGTATTATTATTACTAGTATTATTATTACTAGTATTATTACTATAATTAGTATTACTATTATTATTATTAATATTATAACTATTATTATTACTAGTATTATTATTACTAGTATTATTATTACTGGTATTATTATTACTAGTATTATTATTACTAGTATTATTATTACTGGTATTATTATTACTAGTGTTATTATTACTGGTATTATTATTATTACTAGTATTATTATTACTGGTATTATTATTATTACTATAAGTATTATTATTACTAGTATTATTACTATAAGTAGTATTATTACTGGTATTATTATTACTGGTATTATTATTATTAATATTATAACTATTATTATTACTAGTATTATTATTACTAGTATTATTATTACTGGTATTATTATTATTACTAGTATTATTACTATAAGTATTATTATTACTGGTATTATTATTACTGGTATTATTATTATTACTAGTATTATTATTACTGGTATTATTATTATTACTAGTATTATTATTACTAGTATTATTATTACTGGTATTATTATTATTACTAGTATTATTATTACTGATATTATTATTATTACTAGTATTATTACTATAAGTATTATTATTACTGGTATTATTATTACTGGTATTATTATTATTACTAGTATTATTATTACTATAAGTATTATTATTACTAGTATTATTACTATAAGTATTATTATTACTAGTATTATTATTACTAGTATTATTATTACTAGTATTATTATTACTAGTATTATTACTATAAGTATTATTATTACTAGTATTATTATTACTAGTATTATTATTATTACTAGTATTATTATTACTTGTATTATTACTGTAAGTATTATTATTACTAGTATTATTATTACTGGTATTATTATTACTAGTATTATTACTATACGTATTATTATTACTAGTATTATTATTACTAGTATTATTACTATAAGTATTATTATTACTAGTATTATTATTACTAGTATTATTACTATAATTAGTATTACTATTATTATTATTTATATTATAACTATTATTATTACTTGTATTATTATTACTGGTATTATTATTATTACTAGTATTATTATTACTATAAGTATTATTATTACTGGTATTATTATTATAACTAGTATTATTATTACTATAAGTATTATTATTACTGGTATTATTACTATAAGTATTATTATTACTAGTATTATTACTATAAGTATTATTATTACTGGTATTATTATTAAACATTGATAAAAGATACAACTATTATACATGGAACTTTAGATAAACTTCTCCTTAATGCAACCGCTGTGTCAGATGTAAAAAAAACTTTACGGAAAAAGCACACCATGCAATAATCTGAGTACGGCGCTCAGAGCCCAAACCAGCCAAAGAAATATCCACCATGTTGTGTAGTCAACATTTGTCAGAAATAGCATTATAAATATTCACTTACCTTTGAAGATCTTCATCAGAATGCACTCCCAGGAATCCCAGTTCCACAATAAACGTTTGATTTTTTCAATAATGTCCATCATTTATGTCCAAATAGCTACTTTTGTTAGCGCATTTTGTAAACAAATCCAAAGTTACGAGGCGCATTCACTAGGAGCAGACGAAAAGTTCTGTTTCAGTCCGTAGAAATATGTCAAACGATGTATAGAATCAATCTTTAGGATGTTTTTAACATAAATCTTCAATAATGTTCCAACCTGAGAATTCCTTTGTCTGTAGAAAAGCAATGGAACGCAAGCTAACTCTCTCATGACCGCACGTCACGAGCCCGTGGCTCACTGCCAGACCTATGACTCATTCCCCTCTTGTTCAGCCCCCCTTCACAGTAGAAGCCTGAAACAACGTTCTAAAGACTGTTGACATGTAGTGGAAGCCTTAGGAAGTGCAATATGACCACTGTATCTTCAGTTGAAGTTGAAAACCACTTCCTGGTTAGATTTTTTCTCAGGTTTTTGCCTGCCATATGAGTTCTGTTATACTCACAGTATAACAGTTACTATTATTATTACTAGTATTATTATTACAGTTACTGTTATACTCATTCAAACAGTTTAAGAAACTTCAGAGTGTTTTCTATCCAATACTACTAATAATATATTAGAATCTGGGACTGAGTAGCAGGCAGTTTACTCTGGGCACCTTATTCATCCAAGCTACTCAATACTGCCCCCCAGTCACCAAGAAGTTAACAAAAATACTGAGTGGAGGGGGAGCCAGGCCATTTAGGATCTTGAATACAAGACATGCGTCGGTGTATTGCACAAGATTTTCCCAACTCATGAGCTCATGCTTTCTGAGGATGTAACAGTGATGATGGCTATTGGGCTTCCTATCAAGCACTTTGAGAGCCTGTTTGTAGACAGACTGAATAGGTTTTAATGTTGTACGGCAAGCTTGGGACCAACTAGTATGCTTGGGCCCAACTGAGCAGTATGTTCAGTGGGGGAGTATCATAGATTTGAAGTACAGTTTTGCTACCTCTGTTGTTAAACAATATCGTATAAATCAGAAATTAGCTAGGTTGAATATGGTTATTTGAATGACCTTTTTCACATGCTTTTTATATCTGGTGAGTATGCAGGCCATGAAAGAACATGTTCA
This sequence comes from Oncorhynchus clarkii lewisi, assembly GCF_045791955.1. Taxonomy (NCBI): domain Eukaryota; kingdom Metazoa; phylum Chordata; class Actinopteri; order Salmoniformes; family Salmonidae; genus Oncorhynchus; species Oncorhynchus clarkii. Next base: position 3,269,974 of record NC_092157.1, read on the forward strand.
GCTTCTAGGAACTGTGTACAGATCCTCACGGAATTATCATGCTGAAACATGAGTTGTTGGCGGCGGATGAATGGCACGACAACAGGCCTCAGGATCTCGTCACGGTATCTCTGTACGTTCAAATTGCCATCGATAAAATGCAATTGTGTTCGTTGTCCGTAGCTTATGCCTGCCCATATCATAACCCCACCGCCACCATGGGGCACTCTGTTCACAACGGTGACATTGGCAAACCGCTCGCCCACACAACGCCATACCCTTGGTCTGCGGTTGTGAAGCGGCTGTTTGGACGTACTGCCATATTCTATAAAACGATGTTGGAGGCGGTTTATGGTAGAGAAATGAACATTCAATTCTCTGGCAACAGCCCTGGTGGACCTTCCTGCAGTCAGCATGCCAATTGCACGCTCCCTCAAAACTTGAGACATCTGTGGCATTGTGTTGTGTGACAAAACTGCACATTTTAGAGCGGCCTTTTACTATCCCCAGCACAAAGTGCACCTGTGTAATGATTATGCTGTTTAATCAGCTTCTTGATATGCCACACCTGTCAGGTCTATGGATTATTTTGACAAAGGAGAAATGCTCCCTAACAGGGATGCACACTAATTTGTGCACAACATTTTTGAGAAATAAGGGTTTTGTTCGTATGGAACATTCCTGGGATCTTTTATTTCAACTCATGAAACATGGGACCAACACTTTACATGTTGCGTTTATATTTTTGTTCTGTGTATATGCATGCTTTTCCATTTAATAATGATGAGGGGGAGCTTCGTCCAATTACAGGCCACCATCTGTTAGAATTTAAACAACTGAATAGCCAGACGTCAGGTCCATTCAATATAGAGAACGTACTGGAAGCTTCAGGCAGAGGTTTATTTAGTCAGCTGTCTGTCTGCCCTGTCGTTGGCCACTGTTACAGTCCTGCTGAGATACAGCACACTCCTCCACACCAAGAGACTATGAATGTGTCCCAAATGGCTCCCTATTCTCCTTATAGTGCATTTATAGTGCACTACTTTTGACCAGAGCTCTATGGACCCTGTTCCCTATATAGTGCACTACGTTTTACCAGAGTTCTACGGACCCTGTTCCCTATATAGTGCACTACGTTTGACCAGAGCTCTACGGACCCTGTTCCCTAAATAGTGCACTACGTTTGACCAGAGCTCTACGGACCCTGTTCCCTATATAGTGCCAGAGCTCTACGGACCCTGTTCCCTATATAGTGCCAGAGCTCTACGGACCCTGTTCCCTGTATAGTGCCAGAGCTCTACGGACCCTGTTCCCTATATAGTGCCAGAGCTCTGCGGACCCTGTTCCCTATATAGTGCACTACGTTTTACCAGAGCTCTATGGGCTGGATAATCCCAATGTCAAAGTAGTGCTCTACATAGGGAATAGGGTGGCATTTGGGATAAACTATTACCACTGCAGGCAGAGTGTGAATAATTATGTCTCATTCAGGGGGTCTTAGACCCCTCTGGGCCCCCGTAATTCTCACTCAGTGTGCTACGATGGCAACCATAAAGGCCAGAGCAAAAGGGTTCCGGTCTAGAAGCACAGTTTCCACTGCTCCTACAGTCTTGCTTCAGTTTCCACTTCTCCTACAGTCTTGCTTCAGTTTCCACTTCTCCTACAGTCTTTGCTTCAGTTTCCACTGCTACTGCTCCTAAAGTCTTGCTTCAGTTTCCACTGCTCCTACAGTCTTGCTTCAGTTTCCACTGCTACTGCTCCTAAAGTCTTGCTTCAGTTTCCACTGCTCCTAAAGTCTTGCTTCAGTTTCCACTGCTCCTAAAGTCTTGCTTCAGTTTCCACTGCTCCTACAGTCTTGCTTCAGTTTCCACTTCTCCTACAGTCTTGCTTCAGTTTCCACTTCTCCTACAGTCTTGCTTCAGTTTCCACTGCTCCTACAGTCTTGCTTCAGTTTCCACTTCTCCTACAGTCTTGCTTCAGTTTCCACTGCTCCTACAGTCTTGCTTCAGTCTCCACTGCTCCTACAGTCTTGCTTCAGTTTCCACTTCTCCTACAGTCTTGCTTCAATTTCCACTGCTCCTACAGTCTTGCTTCAGTTTCCACTTCTCCTACAGTCTTGCTTCAGTTTCCACTTCTCCTTTTGTCTTGCTTCAGTTTCCACTTCTCCTACAGTCTTGCTTCAGTTTCCACTTCTCCTACAGTCTTGCTTCAGTTTCCACTGCTCCTACAGTCTTGCTTCAGTTTCCACTGCTCCTACAGTCTTGCTTCAGTTTCCACTGCTCCTACAGTCTTGCTTCGGTAATTCAGTTTAACTAATGCCTGACCCAGAAAGACAATTTCCAAAGACGACAAAATTGTGAAGTCAGATTTCAAAATTCCTAATCAGACATTTCAGTCATCAACTTGTGCAAAAAATGTCTATTAAAATATTCAAATAATTGTTGCTGAAGGTGATTGTCACAGCTGAAGAAATGAAAATGTTATATTCATTCGATGTCTGTCATGTTTCTGTATGACGTGATGAGGTAGTCACTGATCCCTGTGAGCACTGAGTGGTAGTGAAGACGGACGTGTTGACTGGATGCAGAGAGAGGAGGGGGATGGGATGTTGAGGAATGTAGCTAGGAGATGGGATGGAGCTAGGAGATGGGATGGAGCTAGGGGATGGGATGTTGAGGAATGTAGCTAGGAGATGGGATGGAGCTAGGAGAGGGAATGTAGCTAGGGGAGGGAATGTAGCTAGGAGAGGGGATGGAGCTAGGAGAGGGGATGGAGCTAGGAGAGGGAATGGAGCTAGGAGATGGAATGTTGAGGAATGTAGCTAGGAGAGGGGATGTTGAGGAATGTAGCTAGGAGAGGGGATGGAGCTAGGAGAGGGAATGGAGCTAGGAGAGGGGATGGAGCTAGGAGAGGGGATGGAGCTAGGAGAGGGAATGGAGCTAGGAGATGGGATGTTGAGGAATGGAGCTAGGAGAGAGGATGGAGCTAGGAGAGGGGATGGAGCTAGGAGAGGGAATGGAGCTAGGAGAGGGAATGGAGCTAGGAGAGGGAATGGAGCTAGGAGAGGGGATGTTGAGGAATGGAGCTAGGAGAGGGAATGGAGCTAGGAGAGGGGATGTTGAGGAATGTAGCTAGGAGATGGGATGTTGAGGAATGTAGCTAGGAGAGGGAATGGAGCTAGGAGAGGGAATGTAGTTAGGAGAGGGAATGTAGCTAGGGGATGGGATGTAGTTAGGGAAGGGAATGTAGCTAGGAGAGGGGATGTAGTTAGGAGAGGGAATGTAGCTAGGAGAACTAAGGTCAAGTAGTATGAGGTTGAACAACACACTGAACTAAGGTCAAGTAGTGTGAGGTTGAACAACACACTGAACTAAGGTCAAGTAGTGTGAGGTTGAACAACACACTGAACTAAGGTCAAGTAGTATGAGGTTGAACAACACACTGAACTAAGGTCAAGTAGTGTGAGGTTGAACAACACACTGAACTAAGGTCAAGTAGTGTGAGGTTGAACAACACACTGAACTAAGGTCAAGTAGTATGAGGTTGAACAACACACTGAACTAAGGTCAAGTAGTGTGAGGTTGAACAACACACTGAACTAAGGTCAAGTAGTATGAGGTTGAACAACACACTGAACTAAGGTCAAGTAGTGTGAGGTTGAACAACACACTGAACTAAGGTCAAGTAGTATGAGGTTGAACAACACACTGAACTAAGGTCAAGTAGTGTGAGGTTGAACAACACACTGAACTAAGGTCAAGTAGTGTGAGGTTGAACAACACACTGAACTAAGGTCAAGTAGTGTGAGGTTGAACAACACACTGAACTAAGGTCAAGTAGTATGAGGTTGAACAACACACTGAACTAAGGTCAAGTAGTATGAGGTTGAACAACACACTGAACTAAGGTCAAGTAGTGTGAGGTTGAACAACACACTGAACTAAGGTCAAGTAGTGTGAGGTTGAACAACACACTGAACTAAGGTCAAGTAGTATGAGGTTGAACAACACACTGAACTAAGGTCAAGTAGTGTGAGGTTGAACAACACACTGAACTAAGGTCAAGTAGCATGAGGTTGAACAACACACTGAACTAAGGTCAAGTAGTGTGAGGTTGAACAACACACTGAACTAAGGTCAAGTAGTATGAGGTTGAACAACACACTGAACTAAGGTCAAGTAGTGTGAGGTTGAACAACACACTGAACTAAGGTCAAGTAGTGTGAGGTTGAACAACACACTGAACTAAGGTCAAGTAGTATGAGGTTGAACAACACACTGAACTAAGGTCAAGTAGTATGAGGTTGAACAACACACTGAACTAAGGTCAAGTAGTGTGAGGTTGAACAACACACTGAACTAAGGTCAAGTAGTGTGAGGTTGAACAACACACTGAACTAAGGTCAAGTAGTATGAGGTTGAACAACACACTGAACTAAGGTCAAGTAGTGTGAGGTTGAACAACACACTGAACTAAGGTCAAGTAGCATGAGGTTGAACAACACACTGAACTAAGGTCAAGTAGTGTGAGGTTGAACAACACACTGAACTAAGGTCAAGTAGTATGAGGTTGAACAACACACTGAACTAAGGTCAAGTAGTGTGAGGTTGAACAACACACTGAACTAAGGTCAAGTAGTGTGAGGTTGAACAACACACTGAACTAAGGTCAAGTAGTATGAGGTTGAACAACACACTGAACTAAGGTCAAGTAGTATGAGGTTGAACAACACACTGAACTAAGGTCAAGTAGTATGAGGTTGAACAACACACTGAACTAAGGTCAAGTAGTGTGAGATTTTATTTTTCTTTTTTTATTTCACCTTTATTTAACCAGGTAGGCTAGTTGAGAACACCTTTATTTAACCAGGTAGGCTAGTTGAGAACACCTTTATTTAACCAGGTAGGCTAGTTGAGAACACCTTTATTTAACCAGGGAGGCTAGTTGAGAACACCTTTATTTAACCAGGTAGGCTAGTTGAGAACACCTTTATTTAACCAGGTAGGCTAGTTGAGAACACCTTTATTTAACCAGGTAGGCCAGTTGAGAACACCTTTATTTAACCAGGTAGGCCAGTTGAGAACAAGTTCTCATTTACAACTGTGACCTGGCCAAGATAAAGCAAAGTAGTGTGACACAAACAACAACACAGAGTTACACATAAACAAACGTACAGTCAATAACACAATAGAAACATCTATCTACAGTGTGTGCAAACGTAGAAGAGTAGGGAGGTAAAGACAATAAATAGGTCATAGAGGCGAAATAATTACAATTTAGGATTAACACTGGAGTGATAGATGTGCAGATGATGATGTGCAAGTAGGCCTGCTTTTCTTCAGCAGGGACAGGGAAGATGGTTAAAATTGATGGGAAGATGGATGGAGCCAAATACAGGACCATTCTGGAAGAAAACCTGATGGAGTCTGCAAAAGACCTGAGACTGGGACGGAGATTTGTCTTCCAACAAGACAATGATCCAAAACATAAAGCAAAATCTACAATGGAATGGTTCAAAAATAAACATATCCAGGTGTTAGAATGGCCAAGTCAAAGTCCAGACCTGAATCCAATCGAGAATCTGTGGAAAGAACTGAAAACTGCTGTTCACAAATGCTCTCCATCCAATCTCACTGAGCTCGAGCTGTTTTGCAAGGAGGAATGGGAAAAAATTCAGTCTCTCGATGTGCAAAACTGATAGCGACATACCCCAAGCGACCTACAGCTGTAATCGTAGCAAAAGGTGGAGCTACAAAGTATTAACTTAAGGGGGCTGAATAATTTTTCAGTTTTTGATTTGTTAAAAAAGTTTGAAATATCCAATAAATGTCGTTCCACTTCATGATTGTGTCCCACTTGTTGTTGATTCTTCACAAAAAAATACAGTTTTATATCTTTATGTTTGAAGCCTGAAATGTGGCAAAAGGTCGCAAAGTTCAAGGGGGCCGAATACTTTCGCAATGCACTGTATTTCTAAGAATATCATAGAAACATCAGATACTCAGGCCAAAAACAATGTTATTCATTTGAAAATGAGAATCACAGATTTACTCTTTGCAATGTGACACTGTAGAATACAAAACGTAAACTCATTCACTTTTCTACATCGCCTTGGTCCGTATAATTGCCCTTATTTTAGCGGCCAAACAACGTAATACTTCCAGATCAACTGTATGTCACACCCTGACCATAGTTTGCTTTGTATGTTTCTATGTTTTGTCAATACCATTGTATAGCACAATTTCTCCCCTTTTCCAACAGAATCAATTACATGACCTACACGCTGCCCGGTTCTGCATAATTGAAGAAGAAAATGAGCCCCGTTGGGTCTGTTTAAAAATGGCAGGTGAGGAAGTGAAACTAATGCGTGATAGTGAGAAGGAGAGGAGATGTCGTTTGGGGAAACGGCTTTTTTTTCACTCGACTGTCCAACTTATCACCTTATCGCCTCTAAACTGTAAATAAAACACTATAAAGAGTTTATATAATGTGTCATTACATACCTAACCCTAACCCCTAACCCTAACCCTAACCCTAACCCTAACCCTAACTCTAACCCTAACCCTAACCCCTAACCCTAACCCCTAACCCCTAACCCTAACCCTAACCCTAACCCCTAACCCCTAACCCTAACCCTAACCCTAACTCTAACCCTAACCCTAACCCTAACTCTAACCCTAACCCCTAACCCTAACCCCTAACCCTAACCCTAACCCTAACCCCTAACCCTAACCCTATTGGAAGGTTTGAATCGGGTTTTTAGGGCGGGGCTAAAGTGATCTTCAGAAGTGAACAGCGGCTTTTGAGAGTCATGATCGCATGCAATGATGACGCAAAAAATGACTAGGTATCCCCCCCCTTACTCCCGTCACTGTCCATGTCTTGTTTCTAAAGGATGAGAGAAGTGCTCCACCTGGTGGAGAGAGATTGTAAGACAGAAATAGTTGCTTTATGCTGTACGTTACGACATGACATGCCACTATGTAACGAAAGGTTTTTTTCAACTTTTCTCCAATACTATAGGTCCATTACCATGTCAATCAACACTTGAATAGAAACGTAGTTCACGCCCCCGATTTTGACGTCAACACAGTCGCTACAGTCCCATTTAGATGTCTTTGCTGCCTCGTTTGAATGTCGCGGTTGAGCACATTTGTACGGAATGGGGTGAGTTTACGTTATAAGACTGCTTTTCTTGTACAGATCATATGTGGATTTTCCTTCCATGTGTCAATCAAACATTTCCCGGGTGTTCTATATGTTTTTCCCGTCTCACAGTAGACATATAACACACACACACACACACACGTGTGCACATGTGTGTAGCAGAAGGGAAGGAGGACACAGTCCAGTCAGTCAGGCAGGCCACAGACTGTCCAGAGGCTGATTGGATTCAAAGCCCTGTTAGGATACCTGTAGACCAGGGCTTGTTGATTTACCTGGGTAGACTGTTAGGGGCTTGTTGATTTACCTGGGTAGACTAGTCGGGGCTTGTGGATTTACCAGGGTAGACTAGTCGGGGCTTGTGGATTTACCAGGGTAGACTGTTAGGGGCTTGTGGATTTGCCTGGGTAGACTAGTCGGGGCTTGTTGATACGCCTGGGTAGACTGTTAGGGGCTTGTTGATTTACCTGGGTAGACTAGTTGGGCTTGTGGATTTACCTGGGTAGACTGTTAGGGGCTTGTTGATATGCCTGGGTAGACTAGTCGGGGCTTGTTGATTTACCTGGGTAGACTGTTAGGGGCTTGTGGATTTGCCTGGGTAGACTAGTCGGGGCTTGTTGATACGCCTGGGTAGACTGTTAGGGGCTTGTTGATTTACCTGGGTAGACTAGTTGGGCTTGTGGATTTACCTGGGTAGACTGTTAGGGGCTTGTTGATATGCCTGGGTAGACTAGTCGGGGCTTGTTGATTTACCTGGGTAGACTGTTAGGAGCTTGTGGATTTACCTGGGTAGACTAGTCGGGGCTTGTGGATTTGCCTGGGTAGACTGTTAGGGGCTTGGAGGGAGGGAGCAGGAGGGAGGGAGCAGAAGGGAGGGAGGTAGACTAATGGATATCGAATGCAATCAAGACACTGGGAATTCAGGTTACCATTCTGACAAAGTGAAGAAAAGAGAGAGGGGCAGAGAGAGAGAGAGAGAGAGAGAGAGAGAGAGATGGGAAGAGAGAGGTGCAGAGAAAGAGAGAGGTGCAGAGAGAGAGAGGTGCAGAGAGAGAGAGGTGCAGAGAGAGAGAGAGAGAGAGAGAGAGAGAGAGAGAGAGAGAGAGGTGCAGAGAGAGAGAGAGAGAGGTGCAGAGAGAGAGAGAGAGAGGTGCAGAGAGAGAGGTGCAGAGAGAGAGAGAGAGAGATACAAAGTAAACCGTTGATATTAGTTCTGAATCAAGTGAAAAAAGCTGTTTAATTTCATCAGGACAAGACAGGACACGGCAGCAAATCGTGGATAAATGAGCATTTTGCAAAAAACACACACACACATTTTTATACACATCTAAAACCTATGCATGAAACCTCTCAGAACAGTCATATTTTACACACACATCAAGGTACCCATAAGCAATCACTTCTGATGAAAAAACACAAATGTGAAAAATGTATGTGTGGATAAAGCCTTTTGTAAATAAACTGTTAATATACTGTATAACCAAGCAAAGAACTGACAAGCTACCAGAAGGTAGGAGGAACCACAGACTCAACTGTCAAAGCCAAGCTGTCAGAAGGCAGGAGGAACCACAGACTCATCTGACAAAGCCAAGCTGTCAGAAGGTAGGAGGAAGCACAGACTCAACTGACAAAGCCAAGCTGTCAGAAGGCAGGAGGAACCACAGACTCAACTGACAATCTGACACACAAACTAAAGATGACTGAAAAAGCATATTTGGCCTATTAAATAATGCAATGAGCAACACGGCAAAGAGAAATGTCCACATTATGTGAACAATAAAGTTATATTCAATAAAGTTATATTCTATTGTGTCTATGGTTTATGGACAATCCACTGCACCACAATGTACTGACAGCAATGGGCAATGGTAGCTGTGTGTTACAGAGTAAAGCAACCCATTCTGGGTTTAAGCATATCTCTCTCTCCTTCCCTGCCTCTCTCTTCCCATCTCTCTCTCTCTCTCCTTCCCTGCCTCTCTTTTCCCATCTCTCTCTCTCTCTCTCTCTCTCTCTCTGTCCCTGTCCCTGCCTCTCTCTTCCCATCTCTCTCTCTCTCTCTCTCTCTCTCTCTCTCTCTCTCTCTCTCTCTCTCTCTGTCCCTGCCTCTCTCTTCCCATCTCTCTCTCTCTCTCTCTCTCTCTGTCCCTGCCTCTCTCTTCCCATCTCTCTCTCTCTCTCTCTCTCTCTCTCTCTCTCTCTCTCTCTCTCTCTGTCCCTGCCTCTCTCTTCCCATCTCTCTCTCTCTCTCTCTCTCTCTCTGTCCCTGCCTCTCTCTTCCCATCTCTCTCTCTCTCTCTCTCTCTCTCTCTCTCTCTCTCTCGCTTTCCCTGCCTCTTTCTCTCTCTCTCTGTCCCTGCCTCTCTTCCCAACTCTCTCTCTCTCTCTCTGTCCATCTCTCTCTCTCTCTGTCCCTGCCTCTCTCTCTCTCTCTCTCTCTCTCTCTCTCTCTGTGTCCCTGCCTCTCTCTCTCTCTCTGTCCCTGCCACTCTCTTCCCATCTCTCTCTCTCTCTCTCTCTCTCACCTCTACCACCTGGTAATTAACATCCTGGTCTTCAGGTAAAGGAAGGCCAGGTACGTGGCTCCTCCCAGGATGCCTATGAGCAGCGTGGTGCCAACGAACGCCGGCACGTGTTGCTTCGCCACCCGGAACGCGGCGGGTAGCACGGCCGAGATCAGGATGTTGTTTACGTGACCCAGAACCCTCCGGAAGGACGGGCGCTCCAGGACACGCTCATAGTAGGCCTCCAGGTTGCCGCGGTTCCCGTTGCCCCAGTAACGGCGGGAAAGCCCCAGGAACTTGAGGCGGTGCAGGGTGACAGCCAGGGAGACGTCGGCCATGCTGAAGAACTCTCCACACAGCCACGACTGACTACTGCCCTCCTCTGGTGGAAAGAAGAAGAGGAAGAAGATTTTGTACAGTGTCTTCTGTCTTAAAACAGTTGTGTCAATTATAAAGGTGTATTCATCTCTTCTCCTGTCTGCTACCTGACGTCTCCTCCACCTGGTCCAGAACCTTCTCCTGTATGCTACCTGGTGTCTCCTCCACCTGGTCCAGAACCTTCTCCTGTATGCTACCTGGTGTCTCCTCCACCTGGTCCAGAACCTTCTCCTGTATGCTACCTGGTGTCTCCTCCACCTGGTCCAGAACCTTCTCCTGTATGCTACCTGACATCCCCTCCACCTGGTCCAGAACCTTCTCCTGTATGCTGCCTGGTGTCTCCTCCACCTGGTCCAGAACCTTCTCCTGTATGCTACCTGATGTCTCCTCCACCTGGTCCAGAACCTTCTCCTGTATGCTACCTGATGTCTCCTGCACCTGGTTCAGAACCTTCTCCTGTATGCTACCTGGTGTCTCCTCCACCTGGTCCAGAACCTTCTCCTGTATGCTGCCTGGTGTCTCCTCCACCTGGTTCAGAACCTTCTCCTGTATGCTACCTGATGTCTCCTCCACCTGGTCCAGAACCTTCTCCTGTATGCTGCCTGGTGTCTCCTCCACCTGGTTCATGTCTCCTCCACCTGGTCCAGAACCTTCTCCTGTATGCTACCTGATGTCTCCTGCACCTGGTCCAGAACCTTCTCCTGTATGCTACCTGATGTCTCCTCCACCTGGTCCAGAACCTTCTCCTGTATGCTACCTGATGTCCCCTCCACCTGGTCCAGAACCTTCTCCTGTATGCTGCATGGTGTCTCCTCCACCTGGTACAGAACCTTCTCCTGTATGCTACCTGATGTCTCCTCCACCTGGTCCAGAACCTTCTCATGTATGCTACCTGACGTCTCCTCCACCTGGTCCAGAACCTTCTCCTGTATGCTACCTTACGTCTCCTCTGTAGTTCTGTCTCCACCTGGTCCAGAACCTTCCCCAGTGTAATACCTACCTGACGTCTCCTCTGTAGTTCTGTCTCCACCTGGTCCAGAACCTTCCCCAGTGTAATACCTACCTGGTGTCTCCTCCACCTGGTCCAGAACCTTCCCCAGTGTAATACCTACCTGGTGTCTCCTCTGCTCTCCTCTGTAGCTCTGTCTCAACCTGGTCCAGAACTTTCCCCAGTGTAATACCTACCTGATGTCTCCTCCACCTGGTCCAGAACCTTCCCCAGTGTAATACCTACCTGGTGTCTCCTCTATAGTTCTGTCTCAACCTGGTCCAGAACCTTCCCCAGTGTAATACCTACCTGGTGTCTCTTCTGCTCTCCTCTGTAGCTCTGTCTCAACCTGGTCCAGAACTTTCTCCAACTCATCCAGAATCTTCTTAAGATACTTCATGTTGTCATGGTCAAACAGCTTGTGCTACAAACGGAGGGAAACTGGGCGTTTAGGCTTTCATGACATCATGCAGAGATGGTAAACAGTTCCAGGTTGAAAAGGAGTAGTAAAAGAGGCATGTGGATTTGAGTCATGCCACTGTACCTTTAAACGCCTCGTTTTAGCCATATAGGCCTCTTTTAGCTCTGGGTTTTCCTCCGCTAGCTTCTTCAGCTCCGACTCTGTGTTCCCAATCTGTGCTGTCACACACAAATACAACCACGTCATTATTATACCCCCAATATACCACGGAAGTTAGTGTGTGTGTGTGTGTGCGTGTGCGTGTGTGTGTGCGTGCGCGTCTCACCTCGTATACGTGTGGTGGCGTAGGCTGGGATGTGTGAGTCCACGGTGATCTCTGGGTGGAGTATGGAGCCGTGTGTATAGGCGTCCATCTGTAGAGAGTCCAGTAGTTCTCTGTAGTGCTGGACTCTGTGGTAGTACATACTGCCTTCCTCGGGGATCAGCTTAGCAGTTCCCTCTACAGACATACAAAAGGGACAAAGAACGGAGAAACAGAGATGGTTAATGAACAAGATAACTATAACGAAGCAGCATTACCCAAACCTCTCCAGCAGTACCCAAACCTCTCCAGCATTACCCAAACCTCTCCAGCATTACCCAAACCTCTCAAGCATTACCCAAACCTCTCCAGCAGTACCCAAACCTCTCCAGCAGTACCCAAACCTCTCTAGCATTACCCAAACCTCTCCAGCAGTACCCAAACCTCTCCAGCAGTACCCAAACCTCTCCAGCATTACCCAAACCTCTCCAGCAGTACCCAAACCTCTCCAGCAGTACCCAAACCTCTCCAACAGTACCCAAACCTCTCCAGCAGTACCCAAACCTCTCCAGCAGTACCCAAACCTCTCCAGCAGTACCCAAACCTCTCCAGCATTACCCAAACCTCTCCAGCAGTACCCAAACCTCTCCAGCAGCACCCAAACCTCTCCAGCAATACCCAAAGCTCTCCAGCAGTACCCAAACCTCTCCAGCAGTACCCAAACCTCTCCAGCAGTACCCAAACCTCTCCAGCAGTACCCACAGCCGGCCCGGTTAGTTGATATGTCCCAGAAGTACAGTAGCACTGCAGATTCAACTAATGAAGGGCTTGATGACCATTTAAATGAGTTGTGTTAGTTCTAGAATAAATCAATGAAGTGGGCTGGCTGAGGGTACTGGAGGAGAGGTTTGGGAAACAATGAGACAAAGGTTATTCTTCTGTTTTGTCTGAATATAGAGACAGACAATTAATTCAAAGTGTGAACCTGCAAAAGGTATTGCCATTAGGCATGGGCAAGTTGAATTAATACTACATTTTGATTTATTTGAAAAGTGTTTGTCAAATACAATTATATATGTGCTTGTATTTGAGACATAATTTTCAGACAAATCAATAAAAGCGCTCCTCTCCTCTCCGTATGCTTACCAGAATATCCCCTCTTATCTGCAGTAGACTAGGCTGAACAACATGAGATGGATCCATTTACACCAAGACAACAGGGGAACAAAATGAAACTGATAATAGTGAATGAAAACAATGAGCAAAGAGGAAAATAACACTAATAATGATAATGATAATAATAATAACAATAATAACAATAATAATAACAATAACAACAATACTAATAATAATGAAGATAATAATAACAATAAAAACCACAACAACAACAACAACAACAACAATAATAATAACAATAATAACAATAATAATAATAATAATAACAATAACAATAACAATAATAATAATAATAATAATAATAATAATAATAATAACAATAATAACAATAATAATAATAATAATAATAACAGCAATAACAACAATAACAATTATTATAATAATAATAATAACAATAACAATAATAATGAGGAAGAACAAAAGACCAAAATGAACAGCTGGTAGAGTGGAGGCAGGGATGTTGAGAGTGGAGGCAGGGATGTTGAGAGTGGAGGCAGGGATGTTGAGAGTGGAGGCAGGGATGTGGAGAGTGGAGGCGGGGATGTTGAGAGTGGAGGCGGGGATGTTGAGAGTGGAGGCAGGGATGTTCAGAGTGGAGGCAGGGATGTTGAGAGTGGAGGCAGGGATGTGGAGAGTGGAGGCAGGGATGTGGAGAGTGGAGGCAGGGATGTGGAGAGTGGAGGCAGGGATGTTGAGAGTGGAGGCAGGGATGTTGAGAGTGGAGGCAGGGATGTTGAGAGTGGAGGCAGGGATGTTGAGAGTGGAGGCGGGGATGTTGAGAGTGGAGGCAGGGATGTTCAGAGTGGAGGCAGGGATGTTGAGAGTGGAGGCAGGGATGTTGAGAGTGGAGGCAGGGATGTTGAGAGTGGAGGCAGGGATGTTGAGAGTGGAGGCAGGGATGTTGAGAGTGGAGGCAGGGATGTTGAGAGTGGAGGCAGGGATGTTGAGAGTGGAGGCAGGGATGTTCAGAGTGGAGGCAGGGATGTTGAGAGTGGAGGCAGAGATGTTGAGAGTGGAGGCAGGGATGTTCAGAGTGGAGGCAGGGATGTTGAGGCAGGGATGTTGAGAGTGGAGGCAGAGATGTTGAGAGTGGAGGCAGGGATGTTGAGAGTGGAGGCAGGGATGCAATAAAAAGGGGAACAAAACTGAGCACTGAAAATCCATGTGTCAATTTGATCAGGGATTAAATGATTATAATATAGGATTATACATTGACACTTTGGGGGTTGTTCACGTGTTTTAGGGGGAACACCTAATGGGTTGCCCAGTCACCCTAGTCCTAAGGTTAGGGGTTAAGGGTTAGGGGTTTTAGGATTAAGGGTTAGGCGTTAGGGTTAGGTGTCAGGGGTCAGGGGTCAGTTACTTGCCATCTCTGAAGTTCTGGTCTAGATAGTCCATGATCTGAACAGGGTCTGTGATGACGTTGTCATTGTGGACGAGGACTGGTACCTCTCCTGCCGGGTTCAGTCTCATGAACCAGGGCTCGTTGTGTTCACTAAGAGGCAGACTGACATCATACTCCTCACAGATCAGTCCCTTCTCTGCTATGGCCAGACGCACCTAGACAGGACAGTCACAGCACAGTTACACCTAGATAGGACAGTCACAGCACAGGTGCATCTAGACAGGACAGTCACAGCACAGTTACATCTAGGAACACCTAGACAGGACAGTCACAGCACAGTTACATCTAGACAGGACAGTCACAGCACAGTTACATCTAGGAACACCTAGACAGGACAGTCACAGCACAGCTACATCTAGACACACCTAGACAGGACAGTCACAGCACAGGTGCATCTAGACAGGACAGTCACAGCACAGTTACATATAGGAACACCTAGACAGGACAGTCACAGCACAGCTACATCTAGGAACACCTAGACAGGACAGTCACAGCACAGCTACATCTAGGAACACCTAGACAGGAAAGTCACAGCACAGGTGCATCTAGACGCACCTAGACAGGACAGTCACAGCACAGCTACATCTAGACACACCTAGACAGGACAGTCACAGCACAGGTGCATCTAGACAGGACAGTCACAGCACAGTTACATCTAGGAACACCTAGACAGGACAGTCACAGCACAGCTACATCTAGGAACACCTAGACAGGACAGTCACAGCACAGGTGCATCTAGACGCACCTAGACAGGACAGTCACAGCACAGCTACATCTAGACACACCTAGACAGGACAGTCACATCACAGTTAGTTAAGATGCACAGCTCAGTCCCTTCTCTGCTATGGCCAGACTCATGTACATAGATTGACAGATCTAGAATGAGATTATATTTCTAAGCACAGGACAACACAATTCAAATGAGCAACATCCCCACTCAGCAGCATCACATCTTTCTAAACTACGGCCCAGGCACACCTGCAATACACACCAGACCCTTCTCTATAATAATCAGAAGCCCTACAATACAGCTCCAATACAATACAGCTCCACCTACAATACAGCTGTCCTACACTACAGCTCCACCTACAATACAGCTACACCTACAATACAGCTGTCCTACACTACAGCTCCACCTACAATACAGCTCCAATACAATACAGCTCCAATACAATACAGCTACAATACAGCTCCACCTACAATACAGCTCCACCTACAATACAGCTCCACCTACAATACAGCTCCAATACAATACAGCTCCAATACAATACAGCTCCAATACAATACAGCTACAATACAATACATCTACAATACAATACAGCTCCACCTACAATACAGCTACAATACAATACATCTACAATACAATACAGCTCCACCTACTATACAGCTACACCTACAATACAGCTCCAATACAATACAGCTCCAATACAATACAGCTCCAATACAATACAGCTCCAATACAATACAGCTACAATACAGCTCCACCTACAATACAGCTCCACCTACAATACAGCTCCACCTACAATACAGCTCCAATACAATACAGCTCCAATACAATACAGCTACAATACAATACAGCTACAATACAGCTCCACCTACAATACAGCTCCACCTACAATACAGCTCCACCTACAATACAGCTCCACCTACAATACAGCTCCAATACAATACAGCTCCAATACAATACAGCTCCAATACAATACAGCTCCACCTACAATACAGCTACAATACAGCTACAATACAATACAGCTACAATACAATACAGCTCCACCTACAATACAGCTACAATACAATACAGCTCCAATACAATACAGCTCCCCCTACAATACAGTTACAATACAGCTACAATACAATACAGCTACAATACAATACAGCTCCACCTACAATACAGCTACAATACAGCTACAATACAATACAGCTACAATACAATACAGCTCCACCTACAATACAGCTACAAAACCATACAGCTACACCTACAATACAGCTACAATACAGCTCTACCTACAATTCAGCTACAATACAATACAGCTCCACCTACAATACAGCTACAATACAATACAGCTACAATACACCTACAATACAGCTCCACCTACAATACAGCTCCACCTACAATACAGCTCCACCTACAATACAGCTCCACCTACAAAACAGCTCCAACTACAATACAGCTACAATACAATACAGCTACAATACAGCTACAATACAATACAGCTCCAATACATTACAGCTCCACCTACAATACAGCTACAATACAGCTACAATACAATACAGCTCCACCTACAATACAGCTCGAATACAATACAGCTCCAATACAATACAGCTCCACCTACAATACAGCTACAATACAGCTCCAATACAATACAGCTACAATACAATACAGCTCCACCTACAATACAGCTCCACCTACAATACAGCTACAATACAGCTACAATACAATACAGCTACAATACAATACAGCTACACCTACAATACAGCTACAATACAGCTCTACCTACAATACAGCTCCAATACAATACAGCTCCACCTACAATACAGCTCCACCTACAATACAGCTCCACCTACAATACAGATACAATACAATACAGCTCCAATACAATACAGCTCCACCTACAATACAGCTCCAATACAATACAGCTCCACCTACAATACAGCTACAATACACCTACAATACAGCTCCACCTACAATACAGCTCCAATACAATACAGCTCCACCTACAATACAGCTCCACCTACAATACAGCTCCACCTACAATACAGCTCCACCTACAATACAGCTACAATACAGCTCCAATACAGCTCCACCTACAATACAGCTCCACCTACAATACAGCTCCACCTACAATACAGCTCCACCTACAATACAGCTACAATACAATACAGCTCCACCTACAATACAGCTCCACCTACAATACAGCTCCAATACAATACAGCTCCAATACAATACAGCTCCAATACAATACAGCTACAATACAATACATCTACAATACAATACAGCTCCACCTACAATACAGCTACAATACAATACATCTACAATACAATACAGCTCCACCTACAATACAGCTACACCTACAATACAGCTCCAATACAATACAGCTCCAATACAATACAGCTCCAATACAATACAGCTCCAATACAATACAGCTACAATACAGCTCCACCTACAATACAGCTCCACCTACAATACAGCTCCACCTACAATACAGCTCCAATACAATACAGCTCCAATACAATACAGCTACAATACAATACAGCTACAATACAGCTCCACCTACAATACAGCTCCACCTACAATACAGCTCCACCTACAATACAGCTCCACCTACAATACAGCTCCAATACAATACAGCTCCAATACAATACAGCTCCAATACAATACAGCTCCACCTACAATACAGCTACAATACAGCTACAATACAATACAGCTACAATACAATACAGCTCCACCTACAATACAGCTACAATACAATACAGCTCCAATACAATACAGCTCCCCCTACAATACAGCTACAATACAGCTACAATACAATACAGCTACAATACAATACAGCTCCACCTACAATACAGCTACAATACAGCTACAATACAATACAGCTACAATACAATACAGCTCCACCTACAATACAGCTACAAAACCATACAGCTACACCTACAATACAGCTACAATACAGCTCTACCTACAATTCAGCTACAATACAATACAGCTCCACCTACAATACAGCTACAATACAATACAGCTACAATACACCTACAATACAGCTCCACCTACAATACAGCTCCACCTACAATACAGCTCCACCTACAATACAGCTCCACCTACAAAACAGCTCCAACTACAATACAGCTACAATACAATACAGCTACAATACAGCTACAATACAATACAGCTCCAATACATTACAGCTCCACCTACAATACAGCTACAATACAGCTACAATACAATACAGCTCCACCTACAATACAGCTCGAATACAATACAGCTCCAATACAATACAGCTCCACCTACAATACAGCTACAATACAGCTCCAATACAATACAGCTACAATACAATACAGCTCCACCTACAATACAGCTCCACCTACAATACAGCTACAATACAGCTACAATACAATACAGCTACAATACAATACAGCTACACCTACAATACAGCTACAATACAGCTCTACCTACAATACAGCTCCAATACAATACAGCTCCACCTACAATACAGCTCCACCTACAATACAGCTCCACCTACAATACAGATACAATACAATACAGCTCCAATACAATACAGCTCCACCTACAATACAGCTCCAATACAATACAGCTCCACCTACAATACAGCTACAATACACCTACAATACAGCTCCACCTACAATACAGCTCCAATACAATACAGCTCCACCTACAATACAGCTCCACCTACAATACAGCTCCACCTACAATACAGCTCCACCTACAATACAGCTACAATACAGCTCCAATACAGCTCCACCTACAATACAGCTCCACCTACAATACAGCTCCACCTACAATACAGCTCCACCTACAATACAGCTACAATACAATACAGCTCCACCTACAATACAGCTCCACCTACAATACAGCTCCAATACAATACAGCTCCAATACAATACAGCTCCAATACAATACAGCTCCACCTACAATACAGCTCCACCTACAATACATCTCCACCTACAATACAGCTACAATACAATACAGCTACAATACAATACAGCTACAATACAGCTACAATACAATACAGCTACAATACAATACAGCTACACCTACAATACAGCTCCACCTACAATACAGCTACAATACAGCTCCACCTACAATACAGCTACAATACAGCTCCACCTACAATACAGCTCCACCTACAATACAGCTACAATACAATACAGCTACAATACAGCTCCAATACAATACAGCTCCACCTACAATACAGCTCCACCTACAATACAGCTCCAATACAATACAGCTCCACCTACAATACAGCTACAATACAATACAGCTACAATACAGTTCCACCTACAATACAGCTCCGCCTGCAATACAGCTCCACCTACAATACAGCTCCACCTACAATACAGCTCCAATACAATACAGCTCCACCTACAATACAGCTCCACCTACAATACAGCTACAATACACCTACAATACAGCTCCACCTACAATACAGCTCCACCTACAATACAGCTCCACCTACAATACAGCTACAATACAATACAGCTACAATACAGCTACAATACAGCTACAATACAATACAGCTACAATACAATACAGCTACACCTACAATACAGCTACACCTACAATACAGCTACAAAACAGCTACACCTACAATACAGCTACAATACAGCTCCATCTACAATACAGCTACAATAAAGCTCCAATACAATACAGTTCCACCTACAATACAGATACACCTACAATACAGCTCTAATACAATACAGCTCCACCTACAATACAGCTACACCTACAATACAGCTACACCTACAATACAGTTCCACCTACAATACAGTTCCACCTACAATACAGCTACACCTACAATACAGCTCCAATACAATACAGCTCCACCTACAATACAGCTCCACCTACAATACAGCTACAATACAATACAGCTCCAATACAGCTCCACCTACAATACAGCTACAATACAGCTCCACCTACAATACAGCTACAATACAGCTACAATACAGCTCGACCTACAATACAGCTACAATACAGCTACAATACAGCTCCACCTACAATACAGCTCCACCTACAATACAGATACAATACAGCTCCAATACAATACAGTTCCACCTACAATACAGCTACCCCTACAATACAGCTACAATACAGTTCCACCTACAATACAGCTACCCCTACAATACAGCTACAATACAGCTCCACCTACAATACAGCTACAATACAATACAGCTACAATACAGCTACAATACAATACAGCTACAATACAGCTCCAATACAACACAGTTCCACCTACAATACAGCTACACCTACAATACAGCTCCACCTACAATACAGCTACAATACAATACAGCTACAATACAATACAGCTACAATACAGCTCCAATACAACACAGTTCCACCTACAATTACAGCTACACCTATAATACAGTTCCACCTACAATACAGCTACACCTACAATACAGCTACACCTACAATACAGCTCCACCTACAATACAGCTACAATACAATACAGCTCCAATACAATACAGCTCCAATACAATACAGCTACAATACAATACAGCTCCAATACAATACAGCTACAATACAATACAGCTACAATACAGCTCCAATACAACACAGTTCCACCTACAATTACAGCTACACCTATAATACAGTTCCACCTACAATACAGCTACACCTACAATACAGCTACACCTACAATACAGCTCCACCTACAATACAGCTACAATACAATACAGCTCCAATACAATACAGTTCCACCTACAATACAGCTACAATACAATACAGCTCCAATACAATACAGCTACAATACAATACAGCTCCAATACAATACAGTTCCACCTACAATACAGCTACACCTACAATACAGCTACAATACAATACAGCTACAATACAATACAGCTTCACCTATAATACCCTTACACTTGTGACATGTCATTATGAACCTGGAGTAGGACATCAAAGAATTCTCTATGATGGGACTGTGGACTTCAAAGCATATGGATAGACTACATTGGAAAGCACAGCCGCGAGCTGCCCAGTGACACGGGCCAACCAGACGAGCTAAATTACTTTTATACAGCTCCACCTACAATACAGCTCCACCTACAATACAGCTCCAATACAATACAGCTCCAATACAATACAGCTCCACCTACAATACAGCTCCACCTACAATACATCTCCACCTACAATACAGCTACAATACAATACAGCTACAATACAATACAGCTACAATACAGCTACAATACAATACAGCTACAATACAATACAGCTACACCTACAATACAGCTCCACCTACAATACAGCTACAATACAGCTCCACCTACAATACAGCTACAATACAGCTCCACCTACAATACAGCTCCACCTACAATACAGCTACAATACAATACAGCTACAATACAGCTCCAATACAATACAGCTCCACCTACAATACAGCTCCACCTACAATACAGCTCCAATACAATACAGCTCCACCTACAATACAGCTACAATACAATACAGCTACAATACAGTTCCACCTACAATACAGCTCCGCCTGCAATACAGCTCCACCTACAATACAGCTCCACCTACAATACAGCTCCAATACAATACAGCTCCACCTACAATACAGCTCCACCTACAATACAGCTACAATACACCTACAATACAGCTCCACCTACAATACAGCTCCACCTACAATACAGCTCCACCTACAATACAGCTACAATACAATACAGCTACAATACAGCTACAATACAGCTACAATACAATACAGCTACAATACAATACAGCTACACCTACAATACAGCTACACCTACAATACAGCTACAAAACAGCTACACCTACAATACAGCTACAATACAGCTCCATCTACAATACAGCTACAATAAAGCTCCAATACAATACAGTTCCACCTACAATACAGATACACCTACAATACAGCTCTAATACAATACAGCTCCACCTACAATACAGCTACACCTACAATACAGCTACACCTACAATACAGTTCCACCTACAATACAGTTCCACCTACAATACAGCTACACCTACAATACAGCTCCAATACAATACAGCTCCACCTACAATACAGCTCCACCTACAATACAGCTACAATACAATACAGCTCCAATACAGCTCCACCTACAATACAGCTACAATACAGCTCCACCTACAATACAGCTACAATACAGCTACAATACAGCTCGACCTACAATACAGCTACAATACAGCTACAATACAGCTCCACCTACAATACAGCTCCACCTACAATACAGATACAATACAGCTCCAATACAATACAGTTCCACCTACAATACAGCTACCCCTACAATACAGCTACAATACAGTTCCACCTACAATACAGCTACCCCTACAATACAGCTACAATACAGCTCCACCTACAATACAGCTACAATACAATACAGCTACAATACAGCTACAATACAATACAGCTACAATACAGCTCCAATACAACACAGTTCCACCACACAGCTACACCTACAATACAGCTCCACCTACAATACAGCTACAATACAATACAGCTACAATACAATACAGCTACAATACAGCTCCAATACAACACAGTTCCACCTACAATTACAGCTACACCTATAATACAGTTCCACCTACAATACAGCTACACCTACAATACAGCTACACCTACAATACAGCTCCACCTACAATACAGCTACAATACAATACAGCTCCAATACAATACAGCTCCAATACAATACAGCTACAATACAATACAGCTCCAATACAATACAGCTACAATACAATACAGCTACAATACAGCTCCAATACAACACAGTTCCACCTACAATTACAGCTACACCTATAATACAGTTCCACCTACAATACAGCTACACCTACAATACAGCTACACCTACAATACAGCTCCACCTACAATACAGCTACAATACAATACAGCTCCAATACAATACAGTTCCACCTACAATACAGCTACAATACAATACAGCTCCAATACAATACAGCTACAATACAATACAGCTCCAATACAATACAGTTCCACCTACAATACAGCTACACCTACAATACAGCTACAATACAATACAGCTACAATACAATACAGCTTCACCTATAATACCCTTACACTTGTGACATGTCATTATGAACCTGGAGTAGGACATCAAAGAATTCTCTATGATGGGACTGTGGACTTCAAAGCATATGGATAGACTACATTGGAAAGCACAGCCGCGAGCTGCCCAGTGACACGGGCCAACCAGACGAGCTAAATTACTTTTATGCTCGCTTTGAGGCAAGTAACACTGAACCATGCATGAGAGCATCAGCTGTTCTGGGCGGCTGTGTGATCACGCTCTCTGTAGCCGATGTGAGTAAGACCTTTAAACAGGTCAACATTCACAAGAACACAGGGCCAGACAGATTACCAGGACGTGTACGCTGAGCATGCGCTGAACAACTGGCAAGTGTCTTTACTGACATTTTCAACCTCTCCCTGTCTGAGTCTGTAATACCAACATGTTTCAAGCAGAACACCATATTCCCTGTGCTCAAGAACACAAAGGTAACCTGCCTAAATGACCACCGACCTGTAGCACTCACGTCTGTAGCCATGAAATGCTTTGAAAGGCTGGTCATGGCTCACATCAACACCATTATCCCAGAAACCCTAGATCCACTCCAATTTGCATACTGCCCCAAAAGATCCACAGATGATGCAATCTCTATTGCACTCCATACTGCCCTTCCCCACCTAGACAAAAGGAACACCTATGTGAGAATGCTATTCATTGACTACAGCTCAGTGTTCAACACCATAGTGCCCTAAAAGCTAATCACTAAGCTAAGAACCCTGGGACTAAACACCTCCCTCTGCAACTGGATCCTGGACTTCCAGGTGGTAAGGGTAGGTAACAACACATCCTCCACGTTGATCCTCAACACAGGGGCCCCTCAGGGGTGCGTGCTCAGTCCCCTACTGTACTCCCTGTTCACTCATGACTGCACGACCAGGCATGACTCCAACACCATCATTAAGTTTGCTGATGACACAACAGTGGTTGTCCTGATCACTGACAACGACGAGACAGTCTATAGGGAGGAGGTCAGAGATTTGACCGTTTGGTGCCCGGATAACAACCTCTCCCTCAATGTGATCAAGACTAAGGAGATGATTGTGGACTACAGGAAAAGGGGGACCGAGCATGCCCCCATTCTCCTTGACGGGGCTGTATTGGAGCAGGTTGAGATCTTCAAGTTCCTTAGAGTCCACATCACCAACAAACTAACATGGTCCAAGCACACCAAGACAGTCGTGAAGAGGGCACGAAAAAACCTATTTCTCCCCTGGAGACGGAAAAGATTTGGCATGGGTCCTCAGATCCTCAAAAGGTTATTCAGCTGCACCATCGAAAGCATCCTGACTGGTTGCATCACAGCCTGGTATGGCAACTGCTCAGCCTCCAACCGCAAGGCATTACAGAGGGTAGTGCATATGGCCCAGTACATCACTGGGGCCAAGCTTCCTGCCATGCAGGAACTCTATACCAGGAGGTGTCAGAGGAAGGCCCTAAAAATGGTCAAAGACTCCAGCCACCCTAGTCATAGACTGTTCTCTCTGCTAGAGCACGGCAAGCGGTACCGGAGCGCCAAGTCTAGGTCCAAGAGGCTTCTAAACAGCTTCTACCCCCAAGCCATAAGACTCCTTAACATCTAATCAAATGGCTACCCAGACAATTTGCATTTCCCCCCCTACACATTGACTCTGTACCGGTACCCCCTGTATATAGCCTCCACATTGACTCTGTACCGTAATACCCTGTATATAGCCTCCACATTGACTCTGTATCGGTACCCCCTGTATATAGCCTCCACATTGACTCTGTACCGTAACACCCTGTATATAGCCTCCACATTGACTGTGTACCGTAATACCCTGTAAATAGCCTCCGCATTGACTCTGTACCGTAATACCCTGTATATAGCCTCACTATTATTTTACCGCTGCTCCTTAATTGAATGACTATTATAATTGTATTTTATTTTTCCTTAAAACAGCATTGTTGGTTATGGGCTTGTAAGTAAGCATTTCACTGTAAGGTCTACTACACCTGTTGTATTTAGCATGTCACTGTAATGTCTACTACACCTGTTGTATTCAGCATTTCACTGTAATGTCTACTACACCTGTTGTATTCAGCATTTCACTGTAAGGTCTACTACACCTGTTATATTCAGCATTTCGCTGTAAGGTCTACTACACCTGTTGTATTCAGCATTTCACTGTGAGGTCTACTACACCTGTTGTATTCAGCATTTCACTGTAAGGTCTACTACACCTGTTGTATTCAGCATTTCACTGCGAGGTCTACTACACCTGTTGTATTCAGCATTTCACTGTGAGGTCTACTACACCTGTTGTATTCAGCATTTCACAGTAAGGTCTACTACACCTGTTGTATTCAGCATTTCACTGTAAGGTGAAACACCTGTTGTATTCAGCATTTCACTGTAAGGTGAAACACCTGTTGTATTCAGCATTTCACTGTAAGGTGAAACACCTGTTGTATTCAGCATTTCACTGTAAGGTGAAACACCTGTTGTAATTCAGCATTTCACTGTAAGGTCTACTACACCTGTTGTATTCAGCATTTCACTGTGAGGTCTACTACACCTGTTGTATTCAGCATTTCCCTGTAAGGTCTACTACACCTGTTGTATTCAGCATTTCACTGTGAGGTCTACTACACCTGTTGTATTCAGCATTTCACTGTGAGGTCTACTACACCTGTTGTATTCAGCATTTCACTGTAAGGTCTACTACACCTGTTGTATTCAGCATTTCACTGTAAGGTCTACTTCACCTGTTGTATTCAGCATTTCACTGTAAGGTCTACTACACCTGTTGTATTCAGCATTTCACTGTAAGGTCTACTACACCTGTTGTATTCAGCATTTCACTGTGAGGTCTACTACACCTGTTGTATTCAGCATTTCACTGTGAGGTCTACTACACCTGTTGTATTCAGCATTTCACTGTAAGGTCTACTACACCTGTTGTATTTAGCATGTCACTGTAAGCTCTACAGCTTTTGTATTTGGCACATGTGATAAATAACGTGTGATTTGATTTGGAACTGGGATTTCGCTGTAAGAAAGGCCATGTGCATGTTGGCCAATAGATCCGGCTTCCTGTTCAAGTAGAAATAGCAAAACAGCCTGGTTACAGTCCGTTTTTGGAGCTGCAAAAGCCTATATGATGCTATAACTTCATTTATTTTGTCATATCAGTGTTATTTTGATTAGCATGTCGCAATACCTTGCCTAGTCACGCAATCCACGCATACCCTTGTGGAGCTGTCCATTACGACATGGTTCTGAAACACTCACCTTCTGCGAACTGAAGGACTGCGTCCAATGATACAGTGTCATTTTGGATGGTTTGGCAGTCGTACTTTCTGTGACAGCTCCGCTCTTTTGTTGTACCTCTTGAACATCACCCTTGTTGATGAGGATTTCTTTATCATCCTGAAATTCGGCGCTGTTTTCCGCCGCCATTTTAGCTATATGTCTGTCGCTGAGTTGTTGCTGTGTTTGGGACGGTTGTCACTAGTTACCACAGCCACAAAATTAAATTGTCTTTGTCATAAAAATCATTGAAAACAAAAATGTGATTTTTGGACTTAATTTAAGGTTATGGTTATGCATAAGTATAGCAGTGTGGTTAAAGTTAGTTTTAAGGTTAGAATTAGGTTCAAAATCAGATTTTTAAGAAGATAAATTGTAGAAGTAGGCGGGGTTTTTATATTTGTGGCTGTTGTAACTAGTGACAATCAATTGGTTACGGATCCGAGCGAGGTCAGACCTCCAACCTATTGCGTCATCAGCATCACACCCCTCTTAGTTTCATCAGGACTGATGAATGAGAGATGAATGGGAAATGGCCATGTTTGTGAGTACCTCTCTGAAAGATCACAACTTCGAGTAGTCCTATGTCTGTGTGTTATGAAAAGCCTCAGTGGTTGTAGATCTATATTTAAATTAGCCTACGTAGTAGCTATTAATTTAAGTTTATGTAACGTGTGTAAAATAATAGCAATAAATATCCTTCTAGTTTTAGAAAATGCTCTTTGTAATTTGATAAATCGTCGCTCGTGAGAGGTTGCGTCCCATACAGCAGCTCTACGTAGTGTTGACCATTGCTTCCAGTCATCAGCAGAGGTCGCTGTTATCCACTCCTTTTTCAAATAAATTCAATTCAATTCAAGGGGCTTTATTGGCATGGGAAACATATGTTTATATTGCCAATGCAAGTGATTTGTGATACTGTGATATTGTCAGTATTGTATTGATAAATTAATAGTTTCCCTTCGACTGAAGCTCATATATTTACATCATGTCTGAACTGATTGAATAATCAAGTTGTGTAGAATTAAGAATTAGAGTTTGACCTTATTATAGCCTATTTAAAACATGCCAGAAGCTTATATATATATATATATATTATTATTATATGTACAATTATAGGTTGACAGATTTAAGACTGTTACTTAAATACAACTGTCACAAAAAGTAGCCTTCAACAGCAAAGTGTACATATTCTTTTCATTACGACATGTTGAGAGTTTTGCCTGAAATCGGCGATTTCAGAGTTTTACAGTGGCCGTATGATGAAATTAGAATACGGGTTTAATCGGATCTTTATGAATCCCACAGGACATTTATATATTTACCCACTGTTCACTCACACCTCAAAAAGAGCCATTCTGTAGAGGAAACACACCTGTTCTATCGACGCGGTAGCGGCTATCTGACGGTTGCTCTGCTATTTGAACTATGTGATTTACTGGCGGACAGCAGCACATAATACAGGGGGCTAAAGCGGGTACACCCTCATAATTAGCTGAGGGGGTGGCAGTGGGGGTAGTGGGAGGGAGGTTCTACTGGCGTGACGTAGCAAATTGGCCGTGTCTTTCTTGTTTGGAGACTCGATGCTTCTCTCTCTCCCTCTGATCAGTGGAGGGGGGAGACGAGCTATCACACAGCGGCGGATACCGCGTGCGACTCCGGTAAATGACTCTTCCCCGTTCACACCCTACCCTAACCACATACACACTAAAGCCACTTCACGCATGCTTTTCTCTTTTACATGTCTATCGCTTGGAACCACACACTGCCCATGATCCCCACAATAAACACTTTCTGTTTGTTTGTTTTTAGTTCTTGTGCAAAACAGAGTCGTCTCTGTTTTCTCCACCTCTCCGCTCCCTGCTGGATCCCTTCTGGGGGGATAATAACACGACACCATTGAGTCAGCCTACGACCGTAAAGTTCTCGCTCCATTTCGAGGCTGTTCTGAATGACGGGCGGACGGTTCGACTTCGATGATGGAGGAACATACTGCGGAGGGTGGGAGGACGGTAAAGCCCATGGACATGGCATCTGTACCGGGCCAAAAGGCCAGGGCGAGTACGCCGGCTCCTGGTCGCACGGCTTTGAGATAGTGGGGGTGTACACCTGGCCCAGCGGGAATATGTACCATGGCTACTGGTCCCAGGGGAAACGGCATGGGCTTGGGGTCGAAACCAAAGGGAAGTGGATTTACCGCGGTGAGTGGAGTCACGGCTTCAAGGGTCGCTATGGACTCCGACAGAGCCACAATACACCTGCGAGGTACGACGGGACGTGGAGTAACGGGCTACAGGACGGGTATGGGATTGAGACCTACGGCGACGGTGGTAAGATACCCGTTATAGGCTACTGTTATAAAGGATGGACATGTTGTTTTGGAAATTGCGTGTGTATCTCTTTAAACCGCGAAGCAGTGGGATCCGTCTTGGCGATCTGTTGTGGTTTGGCGTGCGAAGAGGTTCATGCACATAGAGGCCAGATAATGGACATGTGACTGTAGGGTTATCGCAGGTTTATTATAGGGATGTTATTATATCTCCTAACATTTAGACTGATTGGGGATTTTGACTTTAGCTCTATTACGTGCACATGCTCGCCTTGCATTCCCCATAAAATATTTGATTTAGTCCTATAATAAATAGGTTCCCCATAATTATTTTTGATAGAATAACATCCTTATTGATTTTTTTTAAAATATAAGCATCATTTCTAGGCTATCTGTGCTAGGTGTACAGGTATCTGACAAAATCAATTATTATGTGAAAGTCTTAATAGGGAATTGGGCCGCAAACCAGAACAGCTTCAATGTGCCTTGGCATACATTCTACAAGTGTCTGGAAAGCTATTGAACGGATTGCTTCCCCATTATTCAACCTGATCTCAGAACATTTTATATTATCCTCTATGCAAATCCTCGAAACTCCATGTTATGTTGAGTTTTGTATGGTATGTATTCATTTGTGGATGTCCATCACCCATTTCCTACGATATATTACGAATTTGCAAAACTTAAAATTTGTTATGAATTTGCAAAACGTATATGTTATGAATTCTAGCTAGGTGGCTAACTGGCTAATGTTAGCTAGGCTAGCAGTTAGGGTTAAGTTTAGGAGTTAGGTTAATGGGTTAAGGTTAGGGGAAGGGTTAGCTAACATGCCAAGTTGTTGCTAATTAGCTAAAATGCTAAAGTTGTCAGTAACGCTCTATCTTATGTAACCATACCAAATGTAACATATCTTACTAATTAGTGTCCCGGATTTACTTTACTATGTTACGTCTAGCCTATGAGACCAGGCTGTTCCACGATAAATTCCATCGTTTGGTGTTTTTGTTGATGTCGGAGGAAAACGCTCTCAGGCATTTCTCCAGAATCTCCCATAAGTGTTCAATTGAATTGAGATCTGGTGACTGAGACACAAACACAAATCAAATCAAATGTATTTATAAAGCCCTTCGTACATCAGCTGATATCTCAAAGTGCTGTACAGAAACCCAGCCTAAAACCCCAAACAGCAAGCAATGCAGGTGTAGAAGCACGGTGGCTAGAAATAACTCCCTAGAAAGGCCAAAACCTAGGAAGAAACCTAGAGAGGAACCAGGCTATGTGGGGTGGCCAGTCCTCTTCTGGCTGTGCCGGGTGGAGATTGTAACAGAACATGGTCAAGATGTTCAAATGTTCATAAATGACCAGCATGGTCAAATAATAATAATCACAGTGAACAGTTTAGGGTTCCATAGCCGCAGGCAGAACAGTTGAAACTGGAGCAGCAGCATGGCCAGGTGGACTGGGGACAACAAGGAGTCATTATGCCAGGTAGTCCTGAGGCATGGTCCTAGGGCTCAGGTCCTCTGAGAGAGAGAAAGAATGAGATAATTAGAGAGAGCATTCTTAAATTCACACAGGACACTGAATAGTACAGGAGAAGTACTCCAGATATAACAAACTGACCCTAGCCCCCCGACACATAAACTACTGCAGCATAAATACTGGAGGCTGAGACAGGAGGGGTCAGGAGACACTGTGGCCCAATCCAATGATACCCCTGGACAGGGCCAAACAGGAAGGATATAACCCCACCCACTTTGCCAAAGCACAGCCCCTACACCACTAGATGGATATCTTCAACCACCAACTTACCATCCTGAGACGAGGCCGAGTATAGCCCACAAAGATCTCCGCCACGGCACAACCCAAGGGGGGGGGGGGGCGCCAACCCAGACAGGAAGACCACGTCAGCGACTCAACCCACTCAAGTGACGCACCCCTCCTAGGGACGGCATGGAAGAGCACCAGTAAGCCAGTGACTCAGCCCCTGTAATAGGGTTAGAGGCAGAGAATCCCAGTGGAGAGAGGAGAACCGGCCAGGCAGAGACAGCAAGGGCTGTTCGTGGCTCCAGAGCCTTCCCGTTCACCTTCCCACTCCTGGGCCAGACTACACTCAATCATATGACCCACTGAAGAGATGAGTCTTCAGTAAAGACTTAAACGTTGAGACCGAGTCGGTGTTTCTCACATGGGTAGGCAGACCATTCCATAAAAATTGAGCTTTATGGAAGAAAGCCTCCAGCTGTTTGCTTAGAAGTTCCAGGGACAATTAGGTTAATTGTGACCGTAGCGTACGTGTAGGTATGTACGACAGGACCAAATCAGAGAGATAGGTAGGAGCAAGCCCATGTAATGCTTTGTAGGTTAGCAGTAAAACCTTGAAATCAGCCCTTGCCTTGACAGGAAGCCAGTGTAGGGAGGCTAGCACTGGAGTAATATGATCAAATTTTTGGGTTCTAGTCAAGATTCTAGCAGCCGTATTTAGCACTAACTGAAGTTTATTTAGTGCTTTATCCAGGTAGCCGGAAAGTAGAGCATTGCAGTATACCAGGTGGGCATCCTTCCCATTTT
Source organism: Oncorhynchus clarkii lewisi (assembly GCF_045791955.1). Taxonomy (NCBI): domain Eukaryota; kingdom Metazoa; phylum Chordata; class Actinopteri; order Salmoniformes; family Salmonidae; genus Oncorhynchus; species Oncorhynchus clarkii. The sequence goes on from NC_092157.1 coordinate 3,301,245, forward strand.
AATCCGTAGTAAAGTCATGAGCTTGATTTTGGGGCGGCAGGGTAGCCTAGTGGTTATAGCGTTGGACTAGTAACCGGAAGGTTTCAAGTTCAAGCTGAACATGCAGTTAACCCACTGTTCCTAGGCCAGTTAACCCACTGTTCCTAGGCCAGTTAACCCACTGTTCCTAGACCAGTTAACCCACTGTTCCTAGACCAGTTAACCCACTGTTCCTAGACCAGTTAACCCACTGTTCCTAGGCCAGTTAACCCACTGTTCCTAGGCCAGTTAACCCACTGTTCCTAGGCCAGTTAACCCACTGTTCCTAGGCCAGTTAACCCACTGTTCCTAGACCAGTTAACCCACTGTTCCTAGACCAGTTAACCCACTGTTCCTAGACCAGTTAACCCACTGTTCCTAGGCCAGTTAACCCACTGTTCCTAGGCCAGTTAACCCACTGTTCCTAGACCAGTTAACCCACTGTTCCTAGACCAGTTAACCCACTGTTCCTAGACCAGTTAACCCACTGTTCCTAGACCAGTTAACCCACTGTTCCTAGACTGTCATTGAAAATAAGAGAATGGGAAAATAATATTGTTCTTAACTGAATTGCCTGGTTAAATAAAGGTAAAATAAAAAAATATTGTTGTAGGGAATTAGTATCTTAGTTGAGACCGGTGGGCCAGTTTCTTTCTGTGGCTTTTTAATTATTACTTTTAAAATCAACCAACCAATCGAGTAATCAATCATCCAGCCAACCGATCGATCTATTCACCCCAGATGTGTCCTGTCTCTCCTCCAGGTTCATATCAGGGCCAGTGGATGGGTGGGATGCGGCATGGATATGGCGTGCGCCAGAGTGTTCCGTACGGCATGGCCACTGTGATCCAGTCCCCACTGCGTACCTCCTTGGCATCCCTGCGCTCCGAGCAGAGTAACGGCTCCGTGCTCCAGGATCTCTCCGGTGACACGCCCACCGGCGGCCGCGGCGGGTTCGTCCTCAACTTCCACTCGGACGGCGAAGTGGCCACCGGGAAGAAGAAGAAGGGTCTGTTCCTCCACGGGTCGCTGTTCGGAAGCCTCCGTCGGCTACACAAGTCCGAATCGAAGTCGTCCATCTCCAGCAAGAGGAGTTCGGCACGCAGCGACGCCGCTATGAGCCGCATCAGCTCCTCCGACGCGGATGCCAACTCCACCGTCTCCCTGGGCGACGGAGAGCTGCCGGAAGAGGACTTGGTATTGGAGGATCACGTGGATGCCACCACCACCGAAACGTACACGGGGGAGTGGAAGAACGACAAGCGCAACGGGTTCGGCGTCAGCGAACGTTCCAACGGGATGAAGTACGAGGGGGAGTGGCTGAACAACAAGCGCCACGGTTACGGGTGCACCACCTTCCCCGAGGGGAACAAGGAAGAAGGGAAGTACAAGAATAACGTGTTGGTTCGTGGAATAAGGAAGCAACTGATCCCGCTAAAGAACCCCAAAACCAAAGAGAAGGTGGACCGGGCCGTGGAGGGGGCGCGGAGGGCAGGGGCCACCGCCAGGACCAAAGTGGAAATAGCAGCTTCCAGGTAGGTCCCTGGGGATGTGGGGCGTGCGTGTGTGTGTGTGTGCATGTGTGAGAGAGAGAGAGAGAAAGACAGAATGAGTGTTCCACCTGTAAATACACACTCTATGCAGCATTCAGATACGCAAGATCTTCCTACATCCCCATTCTGCCTGATATGACTGATATAACTAGAGTTGGGATCAAAGCCCTTCCTACATCCCCATTCTGCCTGATATGACTGATATAACTAGAGTTGGGATCAAAGCCCTTCCTACATCCCCATTCTGCCTGATATGACTGATATAACTAGAGTTGGGATCAAAGCCCTTCCTACATCCCCATTCTGCCTGATATGACTGATATAACTAGAGTTGGGATTGAAGACCCAGCCTTCTATAAAAGCAGTCTCATGACAGTGGGCCCTAATGTTCATTCACCATCGTTATCACCATCTAGTGGGCCCTAATGTTCATTCACCATCACCAACCAGTGCTTCTGTGTGATGCCACCAGTTTATTAGTCCTTGTGTGTGTGTGTGTGTGCGCTCTTTGTGTTCTATGCTTCTATCCTCTCATATCACATACAGTGTTTCACCGGTGTTGACTTAGCAGAGGCAGGCAGCCTGATTTAGGTCAATTCTGGGCCATGCCAAGTTTATCTGGTGTGCCGTATAACGATAGACACACACACACACACACACTGCCAGGCACCCAGGGACAGGCACCCAGGGACAGGTACCCAGGGACAGGTACCCAGGGACAGGTACCCAGGGACAGGCACCCAGGGACAGGCACCCAGGGACAGGCACCCAGGGACAGGTACCCAGGGGAGAGCAGGTGTGCTGGATGTGACCTTTTCATGGGCGGCACATCCCAATGGCACCCTATTCCCTATATAGTGCACACTACTTTTGACCAGAGCTTCCTATAGGCTGTCTAGTCTAAAGTAGTGCACTACATAGGGAATAGGGTGCCATTTATGACACAGACAGTACATCTCTCCTTTTCCCCTTCAGAAGACTGATTACTGTTTGGCGGTTTAGAAAATATGTGCTGCGTAGAGTTGTGTCATCACAAACCTACTCAATATTTGTAACAGTATGTGTTCTACCGCCAAGACTTAACTTTCGCAGTCATTTTTTCAGTAGTATTATAGGTAGTAGATAGAGACGGAGAGAGAGTCAGAATATATAGAGACTTAGAGAGAGTCAGAATATATAGAGACTGAGAGAGTCAGAAAATATAGAGACTGTGTGAGAGAGTCAGAATATATAGAGACTGTGTGAGAGAGTCAGAATATATAGAGACTGTGTGAGAGAGTCAGAATATATAGAGACTGTGTGAGAGAGTCAGAATATATAGAGACTGTGTGAGAGAGTCAGAATATATAGAGACTGTGTGAGAGTCAACAGAATACAGTGCCTTGCGAAAGTATTCGGCCCCCTTGAACTTTGCGACCTTTTGCCACATTTCAGGCTTCAAACATAAAGATATAAAACTGTATTTTTGTGTGAAGAATCAACAACAAGTGGGACACAATCATGAAGTGGAACGACATTTATTGGATATTTCAAACTTTTTTAACAAATCAAAAACTGAAAAATTGGGCGTGCAAAATTATTCAGCCCCCTTAAGTTAATACTTTGTAGCGCCACCTTTTGCTGCGATTACAGCTGTAAGTCGCTTGGGGTATGTCTCTATCAGTTTTGCACATCGAGAGACTGACATTTTTTCCCATTCCTCCTTGCAAAACAGCTCGAGCTCAGTGAGGTTGGATGGAGAGCATTTGTGAACAGCAGTTTTCAGTTCTTTCCCAAGATTCTCAATTGGATTCAGGTCTGGACTTTGACTTGGCCATTCTAACACCTGGATATGTTTATTTTTGAACCATTCCATTGTAGATTTTGCTTTATGTTTTGGATCATTGTCTTGTTGGAAGACAAATCTCCGTCCCAGTCTCAGGTCTTTTGCAGACTCCATCAGGTTTTCTTCCAGAATGGTCCTGTATTTGGCTCCATCCATCTTCCCATCAATTTTAACCATCTTCCCTTTCCCTGCTGAAGAAAAGCAGGCCCAAACCATGATGCTGCCACCGCCATGTTTGACAGTGGGGATGGTGTGTTCAGCTGTGTTGCTTTTACGCCAAACATAACGTTTTGCATTGTTGCCAAAAAGTTCAATTTTGGTTTCATCTGACCAGAGCACCTTCTTCCACATGTTTGGTGTGTCTCCCAGGTGGCTTGTGGCAAACTTTAAACGACACTTTTTATGGATAGCTTTAAGAAATGGCTTTCTTCTTGCCACTCTTCCATAAAGGCCAGATTTGTGCAATATACGACTGATTGTTGTCCTATGGACAGAGTCTCCCACCTCAGCTGTAGATCTCTGCAGTTCATCCAGAGTGATCATGGGCCTCTTGGCTGCATCTCTGATCAGTCTTCTCCTTGTATGAGCTGAAAGTTTAGAGGGACGGCCAGGTCTTGGTAGATTTGCAGTGGTCTGATACTCCTTCCATTTCAATATTATCGCTTGCACAGTGCTCCTTGGGATGTTTAAAGCTTGAGAAATCTTTTTGTATCCAAATCCGGCTTTAAACTTCTTCACAACAGTATCTCGGACCTGCCTGGTGTGTTCCTTGTTCTTCATGATGCTCTCTGCGCTTTTAACGGACCTCTGAGTATCACAGTGCAGGTGCATTTATACGGAGACTTGATTACACACAGGTGGATTGTATTTATCATCATTAGTCATTTAGGTCAACATTGGATCATTCAGAGATCCTCACTGAACTTCTGGAGAGAGTTTGCTGCACTGAAAGTAAAGGGGCTGAATAATTTTGCACGCCCAATTTTTCAGTTTTTTATTTGTTAAAAAAGTTTGAAATATCCAATAAATGTCGTTCCACTTCATGATTGTGTCCCACTTGTTGTTGATTCTTCACAAAAAAATACAGTTTTATATCTTTATGTTTGAAGCCTGAAATGTGGCAAAAGGTTGCAAAGTTCAAGGGGGCCGAATACTTGCGCAAGGCACTGTATATAGAGACAGAGAGAGAGTCAGAATATATAGAGACTGAGAGAGAGTCAACAGAATATATAGAGACAGAGAGAGTCAACAGAATATATAGAGATTGAGAGAGTCAACAGAATATATAAAGACAGAGAGAGTCAACAGAATATATAGAGACAGAGAGAGAGAGTCAACAGAATATATAGAGACTGAGAGTCAACAGAATATATAGAGACTGAGAGAGTCAGAATATATAGAGACAGAGAGTAAACAGAATATATAGAGACTGAAAGAGAGTCAGAATATATAGAGACTGAGAGTAAACAGAATAAATAGAGACTGAGAGAGAGTCAGAATATATAGAGACAGAGAGAGAGAGTCAACAGAATATATAGAGACAGAGAGTAAACAGAATATATAGAGACAGAGAGTAAACAGAATAAATAGAGACTGAGAGAGAGTCAGAATATATAGAGACTTAGAGAGAGAGTCAACAGAATATATAGAGACAGAGAGTAAACAGAATAAATAGAGACTGAGAGAGAGTCAGAATATATAGAGACTTAGAGAGAGAGTCAACAGAATATATAGAGACAGAGAGTAAACAGAATATATAGAGACAGAGAGTAAACAGAATATATAGAGACAGAGAGTAAACAGAATATATAGAGACAGAGAGTAAACAGAATATATAGAGACAGAGAGTAAACAGAATATATAGAGACAGAGAGTAAACAGAATATATAGAGACAGAGAGTAAACAGAATATATAGAGACTTAGAGAGAGAGTCAACAGAATATATAGAGAGAGAGAGTCAACAGAATATATAGAGACAGAGAGTAAACAGAATATATAGAGACAGAGAGTAAACAGAATATATAGAGACAGAGAGTCAACAGAATATATAGAGACAGAGAGTAAACAGAATATATAGAGACAGAGAGAGAGAGTCAACAGAATATATAGAGACAGAGAGTAAACAGAATATATAGAGACAGAGAGTAAACAGAATATATAGAGACAGAGAGAGAGAGTCAACAGAATATATAGAGACAGAGAGTAAACAGAATATATAGAGACAGAGAGTAAACAAAATATATAGAGACTGAGAGAGAGAGTCAGAATATATAGAGACTGAGAGAGAGTCAGAATATATAGAGACTGAGAGAGAGTCAGAATATATAGAGACTGAGAGAGAGTCAGAATATATAGAGACTGAGAGAGAGAGTCAGAATATATAGAGACTGAGAGAGAGAGTCAGAATATATAGAGACTGAGAGAGAGTCAGAATATATAGAGACTGAGAGAGAGAGTCAGAATATATAGAGACTGAGAGAGAGAGTCAGAATATATAGAGACTGAGAGAGAGAGTCAGAATATATAGAGACTGTGTGAGAGAGAGTCAGAATATATAGAGACTGAGAGAGAGAGAGTCAGAATATATAGAGACTGAGAGAGAGAGAGTCAGAATATATAGAGACAGAGAGTAAACAGAATATATAGAGACAGAGAGTAAACAAAATATATAGAGACTGAGAGAGAGAGTCAGAATATATAGAGACTGAGAGAGAGTCAGAATATATAGAGACTGAGAGAGAGAGAGTCAGAATATATAGAGACTGAGAGAGAGTCAGAATATATAGAGACTGAGAGAGAGTCAGAATATATAGAGACTGAGAGAGAGAGTCAGAATATATAGAGATAGAGACTGAGAGAGAGAGAGAATATATAGAGACTGAGAGAGAGAGAGTCAGAATATATAGAGACTGAGAGAGAGTCAGAATATATAGAGACTGAGAGAGAGTCAGAATATATAGAGACTGTGTGAGAGAGTCAGAATATATAGAGACTGAGAGAGAGAGAGAGTCAGAATATATAGAGACTGAGAGAGAGTCAGAATATATAGAGACTGTGTGAGAGAGTCAGAATATATAGAGACTGAGAGAGAGTCAGAATATATAGAGACTGAGAGAGAGAGAGTCAGAATATATAGAGACTGAGAGAGAGAGAGTCAGAATATATAGAGACTGAGAGAGAGTCAGAATATATAGAGACTGAGAGAGAGAGTCAGAATATATAGAGACTGAGAGAGAGTCAGAATATATAGAGACTGAGAGTAAACAAAATATATAGAGAAAGAGAGAGAGAGTCAGAATATATAGAGACTGAGAGAGAGTCAGAATATATAGAGACTGAGAGAGAGAGTCAGAATATATAGAGACTGAGAGAGAGAGTCAGAATATATAGAGACAGAGAGAGAGTCAGAATATATAGAGACAGAGAGAGAGTCAGAATATATAGAGACTGAGAGAGAGAGTCAGAATATATAGAGACTGAGAGAGAGTCAGAATATATAGAGACAGAGAGAGAGAGAGTCAGAATATATAGAGACTGAGAGAGAGAGTCAGAATATATAGAGACTGAGAGAGAGAGTCAGAATATATAGAGACTGAGAGAGAGTCAGAATATATAGAGACTGAGAGAGAGAGTCAGAATATATAGAGACTGAGAGAGAGTCAGAATATATAGAGACAGAGAGAGAGAGAGTCAGAATATATAGAGACTGAGAGAGAGTCAGAATATATAGAGACTGAGAGAGAGAGTCAGAATATATAGAGACTGAGAGAGAGTCAGAATATATAGAGACTGAGAGTAAACAAAATATATAGAGACAGAGAGAGAGAGTCAGAATATATAGAGACTGAGAGAGAGTCAGAATATATAGAGACTGAGAGAGAGTCAGAATATATAGAGACTGAGAGAGAGAGAGTCAGAATATATAGAGACTGAGAGAGAGTCAGAATATATAGAGACAGAGAGAGAGAGAGTCAGAATATATAGAGACTGAGAGAGAGAGTCAGAATATATAGAGACTGAGAGAGAGTCAGAATATATAGAGACTGAGAGAGAGAGTCAGAATATATAGAGACTGAGAGAGAGTCAGAATATATAGAGACAGAGAGAGAGAGAGTCAGAATATATAGAGACTGAGAGAGAGTCAGAATATATAGAGACTGAGAGAGAGAGTCAGAATATATAGAGACTGAGAGAGAGTCAGAATATATAGAGACTGAGAGTAAACAAAATATATAGAGACAGAGAGAGAGAGTCAGAATATATAGAGACTGAGAGAGAGAGTCAGAATATATAGAGACAGAGAGAGAGTCAGAATATATAGAGACAGAGAGAGAGTCAGAATATATAGAGACAGAGAGAGAGTCAGAATATATAGAGACTGAGAGAGAGAGAGTCAGAATATATAGAGACTGAGAGAGAGTCAGAATATATAGAGACAGAGAGAGAGAGAGTCAGAATATATAGAGACTGAGAGAGAGTCAGAATATATAGTAGAGACTGAGAGAGAGTCAGAATATATAGAGACTGAGAGAGAGAGTCAGAATATATAGAGACTGAGAGAGAGTCAGAATATATAGAGACAGAGAGAGAGAGAGTCAGAATATATAGAGACTGAGAGAGAGTCAGAATATATAGAGACTGAGAGAGAGTCAGAATATATAGAGACTGAGAGAGAGAGTCAGAATATATAGAGACTGAGAGAGAGTCAGAATATATAGAGACTGAGAGTAAACAAAATATATAGAGACAGAGAGAGAGAGTCAGAATATATAGAGACTGAGAGAGAGTCAGAATATATAGAGACTGAGAGAGAGTCAGAATATATAGAGACTGAGAGAGAGTCAGAATATATAGAGACAGAGAGAGAGTCAGAATATATAGAGACAGAGAGAGAGTCAGAATATATAGAGACAGAGAGAGAGTCAGAATATATAGAGACTGAGAGAGAGAGTCAGAATATATAGAGACAGAGAGAGAGTCAGAATATATAGAGACTGAGAGAGAGAGTCAGAATATATAGAGACAGAGAGAGAGTCAGAATATATAGAGACAGAGAGAGAGTCAGAATATATAGAGACTGAGAGAGAGAGAGTCAGAATATATAGAGACTGAGAGAGAGTCAGAATATATAGAGACAGAGAGAGAGAGAGTCAGAATATATAGAGACTGAGAGAGAGAGTCAGAATATATAGAGACTGAGAGAGAGTCAGAATATATAGAGACAGAGAGAGAGTCAGAATATATAGAGACTGAGAGAGAGAGAGTCAGAATATATAGAGACTGAGAGAGAGTCAGAATATATAGAGACTGAGAGAGAGAGTCAGAATATATAGAGACAGAGAGAGAGTCAGAATATATAGAGACTGAGAGAGAGTCAGAATATATAGAGACTGAGAGAGAGAGAGTCAGAATATATAGAGACTGAGAGAGAGTCAGAATATATAGAGACTGAGAGAGAGAGTCAGAATATATAGAGACTGAGAGAGAGTCAACAGAATATATAGAGACTGAGAGTAAACAGAATATATAGAGACTGAGAGAGAGTCAACAGAATATATAGAGACTGAGAGTAAACAGAATATATAGAGACAGAGAGAGAGAGTTAACAGAATATATAGAGACTGAGAGTAAACAGAATATATAGAGACAGAGAGAGAGTCAGAATATATAGAGACAGAGAGAGAGAGTCAACATGACATTAGTTTATTGACGGAAATGGACAGAGCTGATGTGGATGAGGTTATCTGTCGTGTAAATATCCTGCCGTTTATTGACGGAAATGGACAGAGCTGATGTGGATGAGGTTATCTGTCGTGTAAATATCCTGCCGTTTATTGACGGAAATGGACAGAACTGATGTGGATGAGGTTATCTGTCGTGTAAATATCCTGCCGTTTATTGACGGAAATGGACAGAGCTGATGTGGATGAGGTTATCTGTCGTGTAAATATCCTGCCGTTTATTGACGGAAATGGACAGAACTGATGTGGATGAGGTTATCTGTCGTGTAAATATCCTGCCGTTTATTGACGGAAATGGACAGAGCTGATGTGGATGAGGTTATCTGTCGTGTAAATATCCTGCCGTTTATTGACGGAAATGGACAGAACTGATGTGGATGAGGTTATCTGTCGTGTAAATATCCTGCCGTTTATTGACGGAAATGGACAGAACTGATGTGGATGAGGTTATCTGTCGTGTAAATATCCTGCCGTTTATTGACGGAAATGGACAGAACTGATGTGGATGAGGTTATCTGTCGTGTAAATATCCTGCCGTTTATTGACGGAAATGGACAGAACTGATGTGGATGAGGTTATCTGTCGTGTAAATATCCTGCCGTTTTATTGACGGAAATGGACAGAACTGATGTGGATGAGGTTATCTGTCGTGTAAATATCCTGCCGTTTATTGACGGAAATGGACAGAACTGATGTGGATGAGGTTATCTGTCGTGTAAATATCCTGCCGTTTATTGACGGAAATGGACAGAGCTGATGTGGATGAGGTTATCTGTCGTGTAAATATCCTGCCGTTTATTGACGGAAATGGACAGAACTGATGTGGATGAGGTTATCTGTCGTGTAAATATCCTGCCGTTTATTGACGGAAATGGACAGAACTGATGTGGATGAGGTTATCTGTCGTGTAAATATCCTGCCGTTTATTGACGGAAATGGACAGAACTGATGTGGATGAGGTTATCTGTCGTGTAAATATCCTGCCGTTTATTGACGGAAATGGACAGAACTGATGTGGATGAGGTTATCTGTCGTGTAAATATCCTGCCGTTTATTGACGGAAATGGACAGAACTGATGTGGATGAGGTTATCTGTCGTGTAAATATCCTGCCGTTTATTGACGGAAATGGACAGAACTGATGTGGATGAGGTTATCTGTCGTGTAAATATCCTGCCGTTTATTGACGGAAATGGACAGAACTGATGTGGATGAGGTTATCTGTCGTGTAAATATCCTGCCGTTTATTTAAGGAAATGGACAGAACTGATGTGGATGAGGTTATCTGTCGTGTAAATATCCTGCCGTTTATTGACGGAAATGGACAGAACTGATGTGGATGAGGTTATCTGTCGTGTAAATATCCTGCCGTTTATTGACGGAAATGGACAGAACTGATGTGGATGAGGTTATCTGTCGTGTAAATATCCTGCCGTTTATTGACGGAAATGGACAGAACTGATGTGGATGAGGTTATCTGTCGTGTAAATATCCTGCCGTTTATTGACGGAAATGGACAGAACTGATGTGGATGAGGTTATCTGTCGTGTAAATATCCTGCCGTTTATTGACGGAAATGGACAGAACTGATGTGGATGAGGTTATCTGTCGTGTAAATATCCTGCCGTTTATTGACGGAAATGGACAGAGCTGATGTGGATGAGGTTATCTGTCGTGTAAATATCCTGCCGTTTATTGACGGAAATGGACAGAGCTGATGTGGATGAGGTTATCTGTCGTGTAAATATCCTGCCGTTTATTGACGGAAATGGACAGAACTGATGTGGATGAGGTTATCTGTCGTGTAAATATCCTGCCGTTTATTGACGGAAATGGACAGAACTGATGTGGATGAGGTTATCTGTCGTGTAAATATCCTGCCGTTTATTGACGGAAATGGACAGAACTGATGTGGATGAGGTTATCTGTCGTGTAAATATCCTGCCGTTTATTGACGGAAATGGACAGAACTGATGTGGATGAGGTTATCTGTCGTGTAAATATCCTGCCGTTTATTGACGGAAATGGACAGAACTGATGTGGATGAGGTTATCTGTCGTGTAAATATCCTGCCGTTTATTGACGGAAATGGACAGAACTGATGTGGATGAGGTTATCTGTCGTGTAAATATCCTGCCGTTTATTGACGGAAATGGACAGAACTGATGTGGATGAGGTTATCTGTCGTGTAAATATCCTGCCGTTTATTGACGGAAATGGACAGAACTGATGTGGATGAGGTTATCTGTCGTGTAAATATCCTGCCGTTTATTGACGGAAATGGACAGAACTGATGTGGATGAGGTTATCTGTCGTGTAAATATCCTGCCGTTTATTGACGGAAATGGACAGAACTGATGTGGATGAGGTTATCTGTCGTGTAAATATCCTGCCGTTTATTTAAGGAAATGGACAGAACTGATGTGGATGAGGTTATCTGTCGTGTAAATATCCTGCCGTTTATTGACGGAAATGGACAGAACTGATGTGGATGAGGTTATCTGTCGTGTAAATATCCTGCCGTTTATTGACGGAAATGGACAGAACTGATGTGGATGAGGTTATCTGTCGTGTAAATATCCTGCCGTTTATTGACGGAAATGGACAGAACTGATGTGGATGAGGTTATCTGTCGTGTAAATATCCTGCCGTTTATTGACGGAAATGGACAGAACTGATGTGGATGAGGTTATCTGTCGTGTAAATATCCTGCCGTTTATTGACGGAAATGGACAGAACTGATGTGGATGAGGTTATCTGTCGTGTAAATATCCTGCCGTTTATTGACGGAAATGGACAGAACTGATGTGGATGAGGTTATCTGTCGTGTAAATATCCTGCCGTTTATTGACGGAAATGGACAGAACTGATGTGGATGAGGTTATCTGTCGTGTAAATATCCTGCCGTTTATTTAAGGAAATGGACAGAACTGATGTGGATGAGGTTATCTGTCGTGTAAATATCCTGCCGTTTATTGACGGAAATGGACAGAACTGATGTGGATGAGGTTATCTGTCGTGTAAATATCCTGCCGTTTATTGACGGAAATGGACAGAACTGATGTGGATGAGGTTATCTGTCGTGTAAATATCCTGCCGTTTATTGACGGAAATGGACAGAACTGATGTGGATGAGGTTATCTGTCGTGTAAATATCCTGCCGTTTATTGACGGAAATGGACAGAACTGATGTGGATGAGGTTATCTGTCGTGTAAATATCCTGCCGTTTATTGACGGAAATGGACAGAGCTGATGTGGATACCCATAACACATTTCTTCAGGTGACTTGTGTTTATAGCCAGGAGTTTTTCCTGCCTGACATCACCAGAAAAAAACTATGGGACATAGACTGGTTTTTCCTGTACTGCTTATAAGCATGTTGTAAATAGCTTTGTGATGTAATTCAGTGTTATAACCAGCCTTTATAAACACTGTGGCTAGGTAGTGGTTATGTAAACGTCACTATGTAGTAGCTAGCTGACAGACATGCTGTGGTATTGATCAGTAGAGGTGATCTGATTTCATTGTCCTGGAATAGCCTCAGTGGATCCAGAGAGAGGAAACCAACTGACAGAGGAGAGGGAGAGAAAGAGGAGAGGAAACCAACTGACAGAGGAGAGGGAGAGAAAGAGGAGAGGAAACCAACTGACAGAGGAGAGGGAGAGAAAGAGGAGAGGAAACCAACTGACGGAGGAGAGGAAACCAACTGACGGAGGAGAGGAAACCAACTGACGGAGGAGAGGAAACCAACTGACGGAGGAGAGGAAACCAACTGACGGAGGAGAGGAAACCAACTGACTGAGGAGAGGAAACCAACTGACGGAGGAGAGGAAACCAACTGACGGAGGAGAGGAAACCAACTGATGGAGGAGAGGGAGAGAAAGAGGAGAGGAAACCAACTGACGGAGGAGAGGAAACCAACTGACGGAGGAGAGGAAACCAACTGACGGAGGAGAGGAAACCAACTGACGGAGGAGAGGAAACCAACTGACGGAGGAGAGGCAACCAACTGACGGAGGAGAGGCAACCAACTGACGGAGGAGAGGAAACCAACTGACGGAGGAGAGGAAACCAACTGACGGAGGAGAGGAAACCAACTGACGGAGGAGAGGAAACCAACTGATGGAGGAGAGGGAGAGAAAGAGGAGAGGAAACCAACTGACGGAGGAGAGGAAACCAACTGACGGAGGAGAGGAAACCAACTGACGGAGGAGAGGAAACCAACTGACGGAAGAGAGGGAGAGAAAGAGGAGAGGAAACCAACTGACGGAGGAGAGGGAGAGAAAGAGGAGAGGAAACCAACTGACGGAGGAGAGGAAACCAACTGACGGAGGAGAGGAAACCAACTGACGGAGGAGAGGAAACCAACTGACGGAGGAGAGGGAACCAACTGACGGAGGAGAGGGAGAGAAAGAGGAGAGGAAACCAACTGACGGAGGAGAGGGAGAGAAAGAGGAGAGGAAACCAACTGACGGAGGAGAGGGAGAGAAAGAGGAGAGGAAACCAACTGACAGAGGAGAGGAAACCAACTGACGGAGGAGAGGAACCCAACTGACAGAGGAGAGGAAACCAACTGACGGAGGAGAGGGAGAGAAAGAGGAGAGGAAACCAACTGACAGAGGAGAGGGAGAGAAAGAGGAGAGGAAGCCAACTGACGGAGGAGAGGGAGAGAAAGAGGAGATGAAACCAACTGACAGAGGAGAGGGAGAGAAAGAGGAGAGGAAACCAACTGACGGAGGAGAGGAAACCAACTGACAGAGGAGAGGAAACCAACTGACAGAGGAGAGGACACCAACTGACAGAGGAGAGGACACCAACTGACGGAGGAGAGGACACCAACTGACGGAGGAGAGGAAACCAACTGACGGAGGAGAGGAAACCAACTGACGGAGGAGAGGAAACCAACTGACGGAGGAGAGGAAACCAACTGACGGAGGAGAGGAAACCAACTTTTTATTTATTTTTTATTTTTTTTTATTTCACCTTTATTTAACCAGGTAGGCTAGTTGAGAACAAGTTCTCATTTGCAACTGCGACCTGGCCAAGATAAAGCATAGCAGTGTGAACAGACAACACAGAGTTACACATGGAGTAAACAATTAACAAGTCAATAACACAGTAGAAAAAAGGGGAGTCTATATATACATTGTGTGCAAAAGGCATGAGAAGGTAGGCAAATAATTACAATTATGCAGATTAACACTGGAGTGATAAATGATCAGATGGTTATGTAAAGGTAGAGATAGAGATATTGGTGTGCAAAAGAGCAGAAAAATAAATAAATAAAAACAGTATGGGGATGAGGTAGGTGAAAATGGGTGGGCTATTTACCAATAGACTATGTACAGCTGCAGCGATCGGTTAGCTGCTCAGATAGCAGATGTTTGAAGTTGGTGAGGGAGATAAAAGTCTCCAACTTCAGCGATTTTTGCAATTCGTTCCAATCACAGGCAGCAGAGAACTGGAACGAAAGGCGGCCAAATGAGGTGTTGGCTTTAGGGATGATCAGTGAGATACACCTGCTGGAGCGCGTGCTACGGATGGGTGTTGCCATCGTAACCAGTGAACTGAGATAAGGCGGAGCTTTACCTAGCATGGACTTGTAGATGACCTGGAGCCAGTGGGTCTGGCGTCGAATATGTAGCGAGGGCCAGCCGACTAGAGCATACAAGTCGCAGTGGTGGGTGGTATAAGGTGCTTTAGTGACAAAACGGATGGCACTGTGATAAACTGCATCCAGTTTGCTGAGTAGAGTGTTGGAAGCAATTTTGTAGATGACATCGCCGAAGTCGAGGATCGGTAGGATAGTCAGTTTTACTAGGGTAAGTTTGGCGGCGTGAGTGAAGGAGGCTTTGTTGCGGAATAGGAAGCCGACTCTTGATTTGATTTTCGATTGGAGATGTTTGATATGGGTCTGGAAGGAGAGTTTAGAGTCTAGCCAGACACCTAGGTACTTATAGATGTCCACATATTCAAGGTCGGAACCATCCAGGGTGGTGATGCTGGTCAGGCGTGCGGGTGCAGGCAGCGAACGGTTGAAAAGCATGCATTTGGTTTTACTAGCGTTTAAGAGCAGTTGGAGGCCACGGAAGGAGTGCTGTATGGCATTGAAGCTCGTTTGGAGGTTAGATAGCACAGTGTCCAAGGACGGGCCGGAAGTATATAGAATGGTGTCGTCTGCGTAGAGGTGGATCAGGGAATCGCCCGCAGCATGAGAAACATCATTGATATATACAGAGAAAAGAGTCGGCCCGAGAATTGAACCCTGTGGCACCCCCATAGAGACTGCCAGAGGACCGGACAGCATGCCCTCCGATTTGACACACTGAACTCTGTCTGCAAAGTAATTGGTGAACCAGGCAAGGCAGTCATCCGAAAAACCGAGGCTACTGAGTCTGCCGATAAGAATACGGTGATTGACAGAGTCGAAAGCCTTGGCAAGGTCTATGAAGACGGCTGCACAGTACTGTCTTTTATCGATGGCGGTTATGATATCGTTTAGTACCTTGAGCGTGGCTGAGGTACACCCGTGACCGGCTCGGAAACCAGATTGCACAGCGGAGAAGGTACGGTGGGATTCAAGATGGTCAGTGATCTGTTTGTTGACTTGGCTTTCGAAGACCTTAGATAGGCAGGGCAGGATGGATATTGGTCTGTAACAGTTTGGGTCCAGGGTGTCGCCCCCTTTGAAGAGGGGGATGACTGCGGCAGCTTTCCAATCCTTGGGGATCTCAGACGATATGAAAGAGAGGTTGAACAGGCTGGTAATAGGGGTTGCGACAATGGCGGCGGATAGTTTCAGGAATAGAGGGTCCAGATTGTCAAGCCCAGCTGATTTGTACGGGTCCAGGTTTTGCAGCTCTTTCAGAACTGACGGAGGAGAGGAAACCAACTGACGGAGGAGAGGAAACCAACTGACGGAGGAGAGGAAACCAACTGACGGAGGTGAGGGAGAGACAGAGGAGAGGAAACCAACTGACAGAGGAGAGGACACCAACTGACAGAGGAGAGGACACCAACTGACGGAGGAGAGGAAACCAACTGACGGAGGAGAGGAAACCAACTGACGGAGGAGAGGAAACCAACTGACGGAGGAGAGGAAACCAACTGACGGAGGAGAGGAAACCAACTGACGGAGGAGAGGAAACCAACTGACGGAGGAGAGGAAACCAACTGACGGAGGAGAGGAAACCAACTGACGGAGGAGAGGGAGAGACAGAGGAGAGGAAACCAACTGACGGAGGAGAGGAAACCAACTGACGGAGGAGAGGAAACCAACTGACAGAGGAGAGGGAGATAAAGAGGAGAGGAAACCAACTGACGGAGGTGAGGGAGAGACAGAGGAGAGGAAACCAACTGACAGAGGAGAGGACACCAACTGACAGAGGAGAGGACACCAACTGACAGAGGAGAGGACACCAACTGACGGAGGAGAGGAAACCAACTGACGGAGGAGAGGAAACCAACTGACGGAGGAGAGGAAACCAACTGACGGAGGAGAGGAAACCAACTGACGGAGGAGAGGAAAACCAACTGACGGAGGAGAGGAAGAGAAAGAGGAGAGGAAACTAACTGACGGAGGAGAGGGAGAGAAAGAGGAGAGGAAACCAACTGACGGAGGAGAGGGAGAGAAAGAGGAGAGGAAATGGGGATGAGAATGGATTCAGTCAAATGGAGAGAGGAGTTCCTTTGCTGAGCAGGAGAAGGAGGTCAAGGGAGGGACGGATAGATTGGGGAGTCTGGATGGACAGAAGGAATGGGATAACAGAAAGTAGAGGACATACACACACACACA